>NW_024038313.1:0-56076 GCF_016077235.1 Cyprinodon tularosa
GCTGTTTTAAACAGCACATATTAATCCAATGGAGGGTGAAAGCACTGATTTAACATTGGAAAATGGACACTATATGACTGCTGTCCATGACACTTCCCTTGCCACTCAACACTGATAGACTTTCAAAATAAGACTCCAGGGACCCTACAAAATAAAAGCCTCTATATTTTTTACATATATTTATTGCCCTATATGGCTCAACATTATGACCCAAACTCAACCCCATTTTAGAGAATAGACTCTAGGAGACTGTTTAAAACACACCCTATGGCAAATTTCAAAATAAAAGCCTCCCATTTCCGCTTCATCTACTGCCCTAATAACATGGAAAAAGAGTGATTTAACGATTGGAAAGTCATCAACTATGATTGCTGGGTCTGAACATTTTCTCTAAACACAACTCTGTTGGACTTTCAAAATAAGACTCCAGGGACCCTACAAAATAAAAGCCTCTAGATTATACTAATGCAATAATTGATGCAAATGGCTCAACATTATGACCCAAACTCTTCCAGGTTGTTTTTATTAGACTCTAGTGACCTTTTCAAAACACACCCCAGAGCAAATTTCACAATAAAAGTCTCCCATTTACTCTGTAATACAGCAGCTATTCACCTAATAACATGGAAAACCAGTGATTTAACATTTGGAAATGGATTCTATATCACTGCTGGGCATGACCCCTCTTTTGATGCACATCCATGATAGACTTTCAAAATAAGACTACAGGGACTCTACAGAATAAAAGCCTCTTCCTTATACACACTCATACATTCTGGCATATTGCTCATAGCCATTTGTAATTTCATCACTGCAATGGCTCTGAGCATGCGGGCGGAGCCCGCCATTGGTGATTTCATCACTGCAATGGCTCTTAGAAGGCGGGCGAAGCCCGCCAATGGTGATTTCATCACTGCAATGGCTCTTAGCAGGCGGGCGGAGCCCGCCATTGGTGATTCTTTTCATCGCTGCAAGGGCTCCTAGCAGGCGGGCAGAGCCCGCCAACTGCGCTTTACCCACTGCGGTTCAATATGGACAACCCATATTACCCTTGTGCATCATATGCTGTGCACGTCTATTTCCCAGATTTCAGTACAAGTGGCACTCAGCTCTCTTTGCCCATGACCTAGCCCTCTTTGCTTCCCTCAGCAGCCCTCAAAGGCGTAAGCAGCCCCAACGTCACTTGCCAGGGCCGTATTGGCCCAGTTACCCAGACGGGCAGTAGGTGGCCCCCCTCAAAATTTCTTTAGAAATTTTCTAGTTAGAACTGATGTTTCTTGGATCCCATTGATGCCTGCTTGGTGCCAGTGGTCGGCGTTGAAATCCCTCTACACCGCCGCCCCTGCCTTTCCCGGCTCAACATACGCGGACGGTGTCTCCAAAACCTGAGACCGCTGTGCCAGGTTTCCCGACCTGTCGAAGCCCAGGATCAAGTTCCTGTTAGGATTGGCCTGGTAAACGCCAGGTCGCTTGTGAATAAAACTTTTATTCTTCGGGACTTTTTTAGTCACCAAAATCTGGATTTTCTGTGTGTGACGGAGACGTGGCTGAGTGTTGGTGAGTCCAGTGCTCTATCTGAGCTTTTACCAGCGGATTGTTTTTATTTTAATTCACCACGGGCTTCGGGAAGAGGGGGAGGCACAGCGATTGTTTACAAACAGGATTACAGATGTAAGCAGTGTTTTCTACAGACGTCTTTCCCCAGCTTTGAGTTTACGGCTTTTGAGATGAGACACGTAAACCCAGTTTTCTGTGCTGTCATCTACCGGCCCCCCAAATATAATAAGGATTTTATAAGTGACTTTTCTGATTTTTTATCTGGGATTTTAACTAACTATGAACATGTTCTTATTGTTGGAGACTTCAATATACACGTTTGCTGTCCAAATAAGCCTCTGGTAAAGGATTTTTTAAGCCTTTTGGACTCTTTTAACCTGGTACAGGCCGTATCAGGCCCTACACATGAACATGGACACACACTGGACCTGGTAATTTCCTGCGGTCTGCCTGCAACAAACCTGGAAATCTGTGACGCTGTGTTTTCGGATCACCTGCCTGTTTTATTCACTATTACTTTGACACCTACCGCAGTTAAAACTCGCGCTGCTGCTCGGCGCTGTCGGATTATTAACCCCTCCACTGCCACTCATTTCTCTACTGCTTTTCTTCAACTCTGTGAATCATCTGACTTCCTCCACTTTGATACAGAAGAGCTCTGGTCCTGGTTCTATTCTTCCTGTCAAACCATCCTGGACTCGGTTGCTCCATTAAAAACCAGGCACCCCAGGATTAAACCTGAGCCTTGGTTTAATGACAGAACTCGTGCTTCAAGGAAGGAATGTCGTCGTGTTGAACGCAGGTGGAAAAAGGATAAACTGCAGGTTACTCTTCAGATTTTAAAAGACAGTTGGCGTCTCTACCAGAGCACGGTTAAAGAGGCAAAAAGGGAATATTTGGCAAATATCATTGCTTCAAACAGTCATAACCCACGTGTTTTATTTAACACCATTGACTTTGTGCTTAATATTTCTCAGAAGGCCTGTTTGGAAGCTTCTCCTGATGTGTGTGATGATTTTATGCGTTTCTTTATTGAAAAGGTTGGTAGTACCAGGGCTCTTATCACAGCTCCTGACTCTGACCCTTCAATTTCAGTCCCTTGCTCGGCTACTTTCAATCAGTTTGAGCCTGTGACGGTCTCACTGTTAGAGGATGTGGTTCGCCACATTAAGCCATCAGGTTCCCCCCAGGATGCTGTGCCTCCACGACTTTTTAAAGATATTTTACCTAGCATAGGGCAGCCTGTTCTTGCAATTATAAATAGCAGTCTGTCCTCAGGTGTGGTCCCTGCTAGTTTTAAACATGCAGTAGTGCAGCCACTGCTTAAAAAACCTGGCCTTGATCCGACTGTTCTGGCTAATTATCGGCCTATTTCGAAGCTGCCTTTCCTTTCTAAGGTTTTAGAGAAAATTGTGTACTGTCAGCTGACACAGTTTTTAGATGACAATGGCATTCTGGAGGTTTTTCAGTCAGGCTTTAAAACTCTTCATAGTACAGAATCTGCTTTAATAAGAGTTTTTAATGACATTCTTCTTGCATGTGATTCTGGTCACCATGTTGTTCTGATGTTACTTGACCTAACTGCTGCCTTTGATACAGTAGACCACAATATTTTAATATCGCGATTACACCACATTGCTGGTATTGATGGCACTGTTCTTAAATGTTTCAGGTCTTACCTGGAGGAGAGAACTTTTTCAGTGAATATTAGTGGCTTTAAATCATCTGTTGCTTCAATGTCTTATGGTGTCCCACAGGGCTCAATTCTTGGCCCACTGCTTTTCTCCCTTTATATACTGCCTCTGGGTTCTATCCTTAGGAAACATGGGATTTCTTTTCATTGTTACGCTGATGATTGTCAGATTTATTTGCCCATACAGCAGCAGGATGTACATTCAATCAAACATCTCCTGGCATGTCTAGGAGATATTAAAGCTTGGTTGGCCTTGAACTTTTTAAACTTTAATGAAAACAAAACAGACGTGATGGTGTTTGGACCCAGTGGCTCTTGTGAGTCCTCCTCTGTTGACCTGGGACCTTTGCAGGTATATTTTAAACCTGTTATTACTGATCTTGGTTTTAAGGTGGACAGTGATTTTAAATTGGACAGCCAAATTAGAGCCGTGGTTAAGTCCAGCTTTTATCATTTAAGGCGATTGGCGTCAGTGAAATCTTTTCTTTCCAGGCAGCATTTTGAAACACTGATCCACGCTTTTGTTTCAACTCGATTGGACTACTGTAATGCACTTTATCTGGGTGTCAGTCAGTCGCTGCTCTCACGTCTGCAGCTAGTACAAAATGCTGCTGCACAACTTTTGACAGGTACTCGAAAGAGAGAGCATGTGACCCCTGTCCTGGCCTCACTTCACTGGCTGCCTGTATATTTTAGGATTCATTTTAAAATTCTTATGTTTGTTTTTAAATCAGTGCATAATCTTGCCCCAGCTTACCTCTCCGAGCTTCTTCATCCCTACGTACCCCATCGGTCTCTCAGGTCAGCAAATCAGCTGCTCTTGGAGGAACCGAGAACAAAAAGGAAGCTCAGAGGGGACAGGGCTTTCTCTGTTATGGGCCCCAAATTATGGAATAACTTACCTTTGCAGGTCAGAGAGGCCCCTTCTTTGCCCATTTTTAAAGCTCGTCTTAAAACCCATCTATTTTACTTGGCTTTCAACACCAGTGGGATCTAGTTTTAAATTGTATGTTTTTTTGCTTTTAAACTGTTTTTAAATTATTTTTATTATGTTGTGTTCTTAAACTGTACAGCACTTTGTATCAACTGTGGTTGTTTTAAAGTGCTTTATAAATAAAGCTGGTATGGTATGGTATGGTAACCAAATTAAAGGTATTGTGTAGTGTTCTACACACCGAGACATGGCTATGAGGTTACATTCAATGGACATCTCTAGGGAAAACAAAACCCTACAAAAGGTATCTTATTTCTTTAGGGTCTCCCTTAGAGAAAACTTCTTCAGACCTCAATTAAACAGTCGATTCAAGTAACAAATGAAACTGTTTACAAAAAAGGTGAAAAAATAAAGAAGCTAATTAAGTGATACATATATTAATGTCTCACCATATAATTTTATTTCTACCTACATATTTATTCATTGTGTTTTTGGGGGCAATTAATTGAATGCTTATTTATTTATTTATTGAGCATTTATTTATTTATGTATTTATTTTATATACGGTAGAGCTGTTCCTCCATAAATAAAAAAATCTTGTCTGTGCAAAGCCTAAAAACAGATTTATGCAAACATCCTGTCAGGTAAACTAGGCCATGAAAATACAATATCGAAGTTTCACTACTGCTCTCTAATTAGAGTATCTTAGTGGCACATAGATATGGGAGAATTATCCTGCCATAATGCAAGAGCACATCATTTCAATTTGAGAAAAGAATTTAATCTTCTTGCACTCAAAACTTATAATGCTCACACTCAAAACATGCGCTCTCTCTCAAATGTTTTCTCTTCTCTCTCACATCTTTGTTTCTTCTCTCAGATTTAATGCTTCTTGCCCAGATACTCTCCTCTCGCTTGCCTCCTTCTCTTCGCGCACAAACCGCGCTCTGCACGAGTCTCAGATACGCTCGCAAACCCGTAGGCTCTGCTTGCGGATTTTTTTTTTTGCTCTCTCGGACTGCAGTTGGATCATCGCCTAGCAACCATTCCAGCCAATAGAACGACAGACTCGGAAAGGGTGCGCCTGTTTAACCCTACTGAGTGTGCCTGTGCTACTACGCCACTTATAAGAGCGTCAGCTGAAACTGCTATTTACAGTAGCTTGTGGCTGATTGTTGTTTCAAAATAGAAAACCTGGTTTCAATTCTTAGTTATGCCCTGGATTTTGTAGCGTTTGTGGACGCTACGTCGCTACTTGATCAAAACAATAACGTCGCTACAGGAAAGTTACTTCATAAATAAAGCAGCGACGCTACGGTCAAGCTACTGGAAAATGTAGTTAAACTAATAGCTTCGCTACATGTAGCGGCGCTACTGCCCATCACTGTTTAAAGAGGATGCTTGTGTAGCTGAATAGAACAAAATATTAAAGAGATGTAAAAAAGAATTGGTTCCCAGCATTTGTATTTATTTAATACATTGTGGTGTTTGAAAAGTGACCATTTTTTGACACAATTAATTTGCTCAGAACTGTTGCAATTGATCATGAAGCAGTTGTTTGGAAAAGAAGCTCGAGGCGGAGAAAGAGGTAGAGAATAGAACGATACAAATTTTTAAAAGTGGCTGGAAAAGAGGAATTCATGACATGGCTGCAGCCTGTCCAGAGTAAAGATGATTTCACCATGTTATCTATCTATCTATCTATCTATCTATCTATCTATCTATCTATCTATCTATCTATCTATATATATATATATATATATATATATATATATATATATATATATATATATATATATATATATATATATATATATATATATATTACCTAAATTGTGATGAACCTAACTCATTGCATTAAAGGTACACTATGCAACATTTTTCAGTTAATTAATGTGTTCCACAACGTTATGGATGATTAAATGATTCATTTCAGGTTGAACAAAGGTATTCTCGGCAGGAGCACCGACCCGCACCCACAGGCTCAGAAGTCTCGTGAGAGTCGGTCTTGCTTTACGGCGAGAACTGCTACACGCCCCCAGTTAAAAGCATTCTCGTTGCTAGCACAGTGGCGATCTTTGTGCAGTTATGCTACGTTCACATCGGACGCAGCAAAATCGCGTCTGCTGCTTCATTTTTGCTGCTTGTACCAGTTAGTTCTGACGCGCGGCTGAAGCAGCTTTGCTGCTCTGGCTGCGCGGTGCAAAAGTGTGTCTGACGCGCTTTGGGCGGAGCTTCACTATCCTTTCTCTGCCTTGCAGCTATATTTGCTGTGATCAGTGGGAATAAAGTAGTTTTAATATGTGTTTAAGTGAGAAAATACACCTGAAAACGTAATCAGTGCCGTCAGTTCATTCAGATTATTATCCTGCCTTCAATATTTTTTCTGTCGGAGCCGCTCAGACCCCCACATACCAGCGGTGCGCCGACAGTAGGGATCCCTTCATCAGCAGCCTCTGGCCTGGTCGCCTCCTCGCGGTTCACCGCGGCAGCTGGTAGATGTTTTTCATCTAAATAATCCAAACTGCATATTCTGCCGGCAGATTTCTGCATTTTAAGTTAATTTAGGCGTCAATAAACTGTTTAAGAGGAGTGATCATCAGCGCTGTGTCTCTCTCCCTGCGTCAGATGCTTAAACGCGCCGGATGCGCTGCTTCAGCTGCTCAGACGTGCTGCGCCTGCTGCTCAAAACGCGCCGCGGGACCTTTTGCTGCGCCTTGACGTTACGTTGCATGTAAACTCGCTGCTTCTGTCGCGCCAGCTGCGGTGTGAACGCAGCATTAGTCATTCGTTGCGTTCGCCTGTCTGCTAAGCTCAAAACAACCGCGCCTGGCTTGACGGAGAAACCAGGAGAACAGCTGTGCATATTTACGACAGTGCACATTTACTTTCGCCCTCTGGGGGGAGCCTCGCTGGAAAATCAACACCGGTTGCATAGTGTACCTTTAATGGATTTAAACTGAATACTAAACGTTCTGCTTTTTCAATGTGGACACAACAACGGTTATTTTCTGTGGAACAGAGTCTTTTAAAAGCTGAATAGTTATTTCATCTGTGTTGAATTAAACTGATCTCACTTATTTAAGTAAAAGCTTTGGTCTTAAAGGGGAATAGCGTTTCTTTTTTCTTTTTTTACATAGGCCCCTTGATTTGACATTATTACATCATGTTTTACTCATCCATATGAGTTTTGTGTCATTTGGAGCTGTTCTGAAGATATTAGGTTTTGTTATATCCAAGTAACATCTTCCTATGGGCAACGACTGTAAGGCACAATCTAAACTGCTCCATTCAGGAATGAATGGTAGTCGGCACGCACGGATGACGTCATACAGACTCCGCTTTGCAGATGACGTCATAGACACTCCCGTTTGTTTAAAAAAAATTATAAATATCATCATCATAATTATCATCATCTTCCTTTTATCTCCTCTTTCTTTCATCTTTTCTCCTTTTTTCTGTTTTTCCTCTTCTGTTCTACTTACATTGCAGTGTCAATATAATCTGTAAATCTCCCTGCATAATTATAATAAAGCAATTTATATGCATGAAACAAGTGGAGCAATATGGCAATTGCCATACTGCTACACTTATGAAACTAAAATCTGTTGGGCTCTTTTTGGCATCAAGACAATTATTCTTATTGCCACATTGCCAGAGAGGAAACTGTAAAAAAAAAAAATTGTTTTATGTCCTACCCTGCTAAAATAATAATAAAAAAAGTTAAAGTAACTAAATATGATTAAGGAAAAGCCAAAAACTGTTGAATTATTTTTTCAGAGTATGTAGAACCTACAGCCAGGCTTGACTTATGTGGGCGGAGTTTATAGTTCCCGCCCACATAGTTTAGAATTCTGATGACATCATTACAGACATCAGAATACTACCAAGCATTCCATTTCCGGAATTCTCCTGTAATGTGTGCATCTCTTGAGTTAACTCCTTGTAATTAGAAAAGTAAAGACTTTTCCACAGAACAAATCTGCCCAGTTATCAGAAAAAGAAGCTTTTAGTTTAAAACAAAGCTTTGTGTTTTAATCCAACCAACAATTTTATTGTTTTCCTTAGGAGGCTGACTTGAATCAGCAACTAAGGCTGGAATTGACCAATTCGTCCTTTTTCATTTGCAAATCAGGTGAATTAAACGTTATAGCCGCCATGTCAACCATATCTAAATCTGGTAATACTATGGGAGTTACATCTGGTAGCACAGCTACAAACCCTTCTGGAAATGTGACGTGGGCTCAAGTTCTTACAAGTAAGAAAAAGCCAGAAAATGCTCCAAAAATAGCAGCGGGACCCACTTTGAGTCAAGTTTGTGCTTCTAAGCCTGTGGTGAAGCCATTGCAACCAGCCCCAGCTCGTGTTGAGGGACCAGCTAAAGCTGCAAAGCCTGAAAATCCAAGAAGAAATCCACTTTTACAACTTCAAAGTGAGAAAGCTGTTCATGGAGGACATGGAGCTGACAAAAAGACCGGAGGTAATATCATGATTTCTAAGATTGAGTTTCACAGAGTCTTAAGCTCCAGAGACTGGATGATCAAAGAACTTCAATATGAAAACATGAGTTTAGCCCAACATATCAATGATCTCACTGCTGAGCTCAACAAATTAGAGGAAGTTCGTCAACATACCAATGAGAAAGCTAGGCAGCTGGAGTCTGAGCTAACTCCTAAAAGGAAAAAGGGTCAGAAGGCTGGGATCTGTTTAAGCTCAAAAGATTTGAGGATCATAGCTTCGCTACAAGAAATCATCAAGTTATCAGAAACAATTAAGAAAAATGTTGCTGTGTGTGTGGATGCAGGGTTTGGATATACCGATGAGAAAGCTAGGCAGCTGGAGTCGGAGCTAACTGCTGAAAGGAAAAAGGTGCAGGAAGCAGAGACCTACTTACGCTCAAAAGATGAGATGATCACAGCACTGCAACAAGAAATCATCAAGTTATCAGAAACAACTAAGAAAAATGTTGCTGTGCCTCAGAAAATGGATGCAGGGTTTGGATATACCGATGAGAAAGCTAGGCAGCTGGAGTCGGAGCTAACTGCTGAAAGGAAAAAGGTGCAGGAAGCAGAGACCTACTTACGCTCAAAAGACGAGCTGATCACAGCACTGCAACAAGAAAACATCAAGTTATCAGAAACAATCCAAAGTTTTGTTGCCTTGCCTCAGAAAATGGAGACAGCGCGTCAGAATACCCACGAAAAAACTAGGCAGCTGGAATCTGAGCTAACTGCTCAAAGAAAAAAGGACCAGGAAAATGAAATCTACTTAAAATCTAAAGATGAGAAGATCGCAGCACTTCAACAAGAAAATATTAAATTATTAGAAATCTGCCAGAGACAAGCTGCTGATCTTCACAACATGGAGGCAGTGTGTAAAAATGCCAACGAGAAAGCCTGGCAGTTGGAGTCTGTGCTAAATGCTAATATGCAAAGGGTGCAGGAAGCTGGTTTCTGTATTAACTCAAAAGATCAGGAGATCGCCGCACTTCAACATGAAAATGCTAAATTATCAAATTACTTGCAGAGACAAGCTGCTGATCTTCACAACATGGAGGTAGTGCGTAGAGATGCCAACGAAAAAGCCTGGCATCTGGAGACTGCGGCAACTGCTTTGAAGCAAAGGTTGCAGGAAGCTGCTATCTGCATAAGCTCAAAAGATAAGGAGATTGCAGCACTTAAACAAGAAAACATCAAATTATCAACAAACCAGAATAGGCATGCTGAGCACGAAACAATGCCAAAATATACAGACGAGGAAGCTAGACAGCTGGAGTCCACGGTAACTGCTCTCAAGCAAAGTGTGGAGGAAGCTGAGATCTGCATGAGCTTAAAAGATGAGGAGATCGCAGCACTTAGTGAGGAGACTGAACTATCAGCTCAATGGTTAAGGAACGCTGAGCTCAAGTTAAGGTTCACAAGAGAGAGGGTAGCAACACTTCAAGAAGAAAACACCAAATTATCAGAACAAATTAAGAATCTCACTGTCTTGCCTCAGAAAACGGAGGCAGCTGTTCTTGCTGAGACGGCAAATGCAAAGGAGGCTGAGATCTGCTTAGCCCAACAAGTGCAGGAAACCAGTGAAATCAAGGCTGCAATGGAAAAAATGCAGAAAGATCTGGAGGAACAGCGGCAGGAGTTGGAGTTACAGGAAGCTGAGTTAGAGCAGGGGAAAGCTTCTGCAAGAAAAGTCATGGATCTGGAAATTAGTTTGCTTGCTGAGACAGTCAGAACAAAGGAGGCTGAGATCTGCTTAGCTCAGAAAGAGCAGGAAACCAATGACATAAAAGCTGTTTTGCTCAAGATGGAACAAGATGTGAAGAACCAGACACAGGTCTGGGCCCAGGAAAAGTCCAGTCTCCTGACAGAGCAGCAGAACACTCTTAGAGATATGGAAGCAGCTATGAAACACCTTCAGGAGGTTCTGCATTGTGAAAGGCAGCTGTGGCAAACAGAGAAGTCCTGCCTTCAAGAGACAGTGGCAAACGCTAAGAAGGCTCTGACAGAGATGGAGGAGGAGAAGAAAAGATTAACAGAGAGCCTTATGGAGGAGTTCAAAAATCTGCAACAGGAGACTGAAAGATCCCAAGAAAGAAAACCAAAAAATAAATCTTTACGGAAAAGAATTTTCAACCTCTTTCAATGCCATCAGTCAGAAAAATAATTTCTGCTAAACCTCAAGAAACTGTCCTCCAAACAAACTTAAAACTGAAAAAATATTTACTGAGCCCAAGATCTCAAACCTTATCACCTACACGCTTTACAATTACCCCCCAACACCCCCACCCCCCTTCCCTATAACCGTTACCCTTAACCCTTCCTTTAACCCTTAACTCCCCACACCCATTCACTAAATCCATAATCCAGTCCATAATATTTAGCCCTCACCCTCCATAAAACTCTATGGTTCCCTTTAAATAAAAAAGTACTGCCTCCATACCAGGGTCTTTTTCTAAGGTAGATTCCTACCTTGGTATTGATTAGATCCTGGTAAACAGAGTGGGGCTGCACGGTGGAGCAGTGGTCAGTGCTGTTCCCTTGTAGAAGGAGACCTTTCTGCATGGAGCTGCCATACTCTCCCGTGCCTGTGTGGGTTCTCTCCGGGTGCTCCGGCTAGCCCACCCTTACTTTGTCTTCTTACATCACACTCAAATGTATTTATACAAAAAATATATTTATTATAAATACAAACATTTATTGATAATAAAAACAAAATATATTTAAAAAAATCCAAAACACCATTATACATACCTCAATTACACTTCATATACACACACACACACGCACATACCCACACACACACACCCACACACACACACACACACACACACACACACACACACACACACACACACACACACACACACACACACACACACACACACACACACACACACACACACATAATAATCCTGCCACAAGGGGCCCACAGTCCTAATGTGCTCCTGGTGCTGGTCCCAAGCCCAGATAAAAGGAGAGGGTTATGTCAAGAAGAGAATTTGGTTTCAGTTATCAAGATAATATTCATACTGGTGTAACATTTTTTTAACATCTTGAGGGAAAGAGTGGTCCTTTACATGTGTTTTATTTTTAGTAATCTCTTTAAAAATAATATAAAATTACACAAAAGGCTTCTTAACATTCCATATATGAATTTTCCAGTATAAATGATTGGGTAGCTGTTAATGAGTAAAGCTAAGTGCTGAATTACAAAGCAAGCTTAAATCAGACAGCAACCTGGCTTTCACTAAGTTATTTGAAGACATTTCAACATCTATCCAGGAGTCTTTAGCCGGGCATACACTGTGAGGGCTTCGTCGTACAATCTCAGTTCACAGCTCACGATGTATGTGCAGCACGACCCTCTCATACGATCTACCTGCTCACACTGCATGACTAAAAAGAAGGTTGGACTCAGCTCCGCAGTGATATGGAACTGCTCTGACTCGTCTATCTGGAAGCCAAACAAATAGAAGCAGAATATGAAGGCCACCATAGTGAAACGCGCTGCCTTAACTAATTGTGCAATTTTGTGATGAAAGCCCTAAAAAGAAAAGGCGGCGAAATATTTGGGAAAAAGACATGACTGAGCAAACATGGCTACTATGGTCTGTCAATTTTACAGACATAACTCCATTTCACTCATTGCATCCCTGCCATGTTTCTGTGGTTACAGAAGAATCCTTGTTTGCGCATGCGCACTGAGCGATTCGCCCACGACATGTTTGATTTTCCCCTGACCTCACGATTCCTGATCGGGAGGTGGTTGTGAGAGGCTTATCGCCCCTCGTTACCCCCTGTACACTACCAACTCACGACACACGATGAAGCTGAAAGTCTGCCCGATCGAAAGATTCTCGCACGACTGGAAAATCGCCCTGAAAATCATACAGTGTATGCCCGGCTTTAGTCATTTTGGTCGGCTTGCAAAAGAGCAATCAGTAGTTGGACTGCTAATGTATTTAGGCAGCATGGAGGTCCATCCTACTAGGATCATTCCAAGCAAATAGCCATCCCTTGTTCTTCTGGGTGGCTAATTGGGCTGTGTCTGCATAGGAAAGTGCTTATATAAAAAGATAAATAAATAAATAAATCTGCATGTTCTCTCAATGGTAGCTTTATCTCGTCTGTTCCTGTTTGGCTGCTTGTCCCTGCCTAAATAAAAGTAACGTTCCAGTCTCTGCTGCAATGTAGGAAGTTGAAGCAGGGGTGATAAAAAGCAGTTGCCCGTCTACTCTAGACAAGGATAAACATGTCCTTAATGTGTTCAAGGTTCTCAGATCCTCCTTCTGTTGTGAGCTCCAGACAGTTGATGTCATGAAGGGAAAACAGTTGTTCTGAAATATTTATCTGGAAGATTTATGTCTTTGGTGAATATAAGTTGTTTTCCTTCTTTTCTTCAAGTGTGTGAGAAAGCTCTTTTGTGCAGAGGTGGGTTTAGTTGCATGGGAGAGAGAGAGAGTGTGCTGGGATTTCTGAAAAGTATAAATGTATGTGCTTAGGATGGGTAAGTCAGAGCTTTCATATACTCTCCGTCTCACCTAAGGATTTTAAATAAATTTGAAAATTATCTCTTGCAAGAAATGCTTCCCACTAAGTTTCCTAACTTCACACAACATCTTGTAGATAAATATCAGCTGGCCTGCAGCCATCCACACTTGGGGTTACAGATGATAGTGTTGGGTTAGTACTGTATTTTCACGACTATAAGGCGCACATAAACGTCTTTTTTTCCCTCAAAATGTGCGGTGCGCCCTATGTGTGTTGTAACTGCGACTTTTGAGACAACCTCATTGAGGAGATGATGAAAGAGTGGCTGAATGTAAGGAGACCAGGTGGTTTTTTCCACTCATCACCATGGCTGTTAATCTGTGACTCCATGCGTGCCCATCTCACAGCTGATGTGAAAAACATAGTGAAACAAATGAATGCTGTGCTCGCTGTTATTAAACCGCTCGACATCGGTGTGAACCGGACGCAGCATGCGCAGCAGAAGCAGCGAGTTTACATGCAAAGTCAATGGTTGACGCGCATATAGGCGCAGTAAAAGGTCCCGTGGCGCGTTTTGAGCAGCAGGCGCAGCACGTCGGGAGCGTTTAAGCATCTGAAGCGCCGCCAACGCACTGCTGCTGCTCGAGATGGAAAAATTGAAGTTTTGCTGCTGGACGCGCTGCATCAACCAATCAGAGAAGCTGATCTGGGAGCTGACAGCGAGACAGACACATCGCTCTGATGACATATGATATTAGGGCAAATGAAGAGGGCTGGATGGATGAGGAGATGATGAAAGCGTGGCTGAGGCAGGTGTAAGTGAGGAGACCAGGTGTTTTTTCCACGCATCACCATCGCTGTTAATCTGTGACTCCATGCGTGCCCATCTCACAGCCGATGTGAAAAACATGGTGAAACAAATAAATACTGTTCTCGCCGTTATCCCGGGAGGTCTGAGGAACTTCAACCGCTTGACATCGGTGTGAACCGGCCGTTCAAAGTAAGGCTGCGAGCGATGGATGACAGACAGAGACCACAGTTTCACGAAAAGTGGAAGGCAGCGCCGGGCAAGTTACGCCACCGTTTGCGGATGGATTGTTGATTCTTGGACTAAGGTGTCTGCTGCCTGCTGGCTCTGTTGTTCGAGCTTGCGCAAAAGCCGGCATTATTTCTGAGGAGCCGCGCGGCACGGAAAGTGACTCTGACAGCGAAGAAGAAGGGGAAACTGGCATGTCTGCTTTAGCGCAGCTGTTGAATTCAGAAACAGAGGATGATGACTTTGATGGGTTTGATTAATACTTTGTAATAAATACATGAATAAAGCACAATCATACTCCCTCTCTATTTTTCTACCTGAAAACTTAATTCAACAGCAGCCTCTGGGCAGGGTAGCCTCCGGGTTCACCGCGGCGGCTGGCAGGTGTTTTTTGATCTAAATAATCTAAATCTTGCAGCTATATTTGCTGTGATCAGTGGGAATAAAGTAGTTTTAATATGTTTTAAGTGAGAAAGTCCACCTGAAAACTTAATAATTGCAGTCAGTTCATCCAGATTATCTATTTCTGTCTGAGGCGCTCAGACCCCCACATACCAGCGGTGCGCCGACAGTAGGAATCCCTTCAACAGCAGCCTCTAGGCCGGGCAGCCTCCAGGATCACCGCGGCGGCTGGCAGGTGTTTTTCATCTAAATAATTTAAACTGCAGGCACCAGGATACCGGTAATAAAAGCGAACATATTCTGTCGGCAGGTTTCAGGATTTTAAGTTAATTTAGGAGTGATCACAACGCTCTGTCAGTCTCACGGCCAGCTCCCAGGTTTGATTAATACTTTGTAATAAATACATGAATAAAGCACAGTCATACTCAGTTTTGCTCCGCTGTATTTTTAAATACGCAGTAGAGGTATTTAAACGTAGTAGAGGACATGTACCTGCATATAAAAAACGCGCCCTATAGTCTAGTGCGCCTTATGTTTGTGTTAAATACAGAAATGGCACACAAAACTGTGACTGCGCCTTTTAGTACGGTGCGCCTTATGGTCGTGAAAATACGGTAACTGGTTTATCTCTGGAAGGTGAGGCAGCAACTGAGGTAACTATGACCCCTAAACTGCGTTTGGTGCCTTCTCTCTGATATCTGTTTGCAATGTACAAAGTATACCTGTTGCAAATGCAGGAAGAACTCACCTTGGGTTTGTGCAAACTGCTAAATGAGACAATTGTAGCTTCATATATAGTGCTTTTCGTTGGGTGAAATAATGTTACTCCAATAATGAAGTCATACTGTTTATCATTTTCTAAGTCGAAATGTTGAACGACATGAAAAGGCGAGACAAGACAAAATACAATTATTCTTTAAGTTGTTCTTTCTTTCACATAGTGAACTTTGCAATATAAATGAGTCTGTTGGTGAATGGACAATATAAATAGGCTATGCCTTGCCTTGCCTTGTTGGAAAAGCATGGTTATGACCTGTTCTCAGCTCAGGAACTAGGACCCGTATGATACCTGGTTGTTCAATAGGTTTGACTAAATAAAAGATTTAGATGTAAGTTATTCCTGCAAAAAGTTCTGATGTTGCAGGGGCAGGTAATGAGTGCTTGGAGCATGCTCTTGTTCTGATGCCAGTTTGTTTCAGCCTTCATCCAGTCTCATGTAGAAGGGCTGGTCATATCATAGGCTATTTGCATTACAATAGGGACATTTAGGAAGGTAGAGTGAATACACAAACTTGAAGAGGGGAGGGGGACTTGCAGGAAAACTGAAATTCTCTGGGACTTCTGGTGTTAAGGTCTTTGAATAGGGTCCGTAACATTGGTTGGGCTGAAAATGGCATATTTGCTGTTCTATTAGCCCTAATGCAAGCCTTGTTATAAGCACTAGAATGAAGCGACAGGTTTTTCTTCCTTTCATGGTATGCTCATGAATATTTAAATGAGCTGTGCGCTGATTGGTTGATTTACAACGTGCAAAGCTGCTGAGCAAAGACGCATCATAGCAACAAGCACTCACTCACTGAAACATTAAATTGTTGATATGGTAGGGTGACCAGATTTCGTCCTTTTCCCTGACATGTCCTACTTTTCATACATTAAAACATGTCCGGGGGAATTTCAAAATTGTCTGGGATATTTGTGGACTACAATGCAGCACGTAGTCGAAAAAAACACAGAGTTGTCAGCTCCAGGGCTGCTCCTGAGCCTGCGAGAGACGGAGCAACCAAACCTGACCCAGTGGGGGTAACCTGGAGAACGGTGGCCCCATGCTTCCCCCCGCCTGCCGCCCCTCCTCCAGCTGAGGACGGGCGACTCATGGCTCTCTGCTGAGGTCCGGTCCAGTCAGTAGACCAACAGTCGACACTTCAAGTGAGGTGGAGTTGAATTTTATGTAAATGGTTTAGTCCATCAGCTGTGTCTATTTTAGGCAAAGATTGTGTGTTTGATGTTGCGCTGAATGCTGTGAAGCTGAATAGACCTGCTGATACTTCCACTTCACTTTGCCTGACAATGTCATTTTCGCACTGGATACCCGACAGAGATGTCACCTGTAGTGATGGGAGTAACGGCGTTTTTAGTAACGAGTAATCTAACTAATTACTGTAATTATAATGCAGTTACCACTGCCGCATGGATGAGATTGGCTGATATATAGTGAGATTCCGTCTGTCAGTTGGGTAGGTGGGTGTTTCCGCTGGCGGGTGTTAACGTACAGCACGCACAGAGAGATGGAGAGTGAGGAGGACTCCAGCAGCAAAACAGCGTTTTCCAGATGGAAATACCGGTGTTACGTCGAGCTGCGTTTCTCCATCAGATACGGTTTCCCCTGCTTCTCCGCACAGCGCAGGCGGCACGAGTCACTGCCCAAGCGACAGGAAACACGCATGCTCACTAAAGGTGTGTAACAGCCGCCCTGTGGTCGCGCCACGATGGATGGATGGATGGATGGACAGACAGACAGACAGACAGACAGACAGACAGACAGACAGACAGACAGACAGACAGACAGACAGACAGACAGATAGATAGATAGATAGATAGATAGATAGATAGATAGATAGATAGATAGATTGCAGGTACTTGTCTTTGTCGTCCACTCTATTCAGCTGGCTTTTGAAACAAACCGTGAAAAGGTGGGGGCCGGGTGGGGAGGGTTAGGGGGGCAAGAAACACAAAAGTAATGTAAATAGTTACTTTTACTAGTAATTAGTTACTTTTATTGTGGAGTAACTCAGTTACTTTTTGGGAGAAGTAACTAGTAACTATAACTAATAACTTTTCCAAAGTAATGTGCCCAACACTGTATGTGTATATATATATATATATATATATATATATATATATATATATATATATATATATATATATATATATATATATATATATATTAGGGATGGGACGATTTATGAAAACCGTCAGAACCGTTCGGTTCGACTGTCTCGGTTCGGTTCGCGTGTGTTGCGTTCGGTTCATGCACTGCTCCTTTTTCTCATAGGCGAAGCGATTACACTCCAGAGCAGAAGGTGGCGCTACTGCGACCAAAGCCAACTACCAGTAGTAAACAAGAAGAAGAAGAAGAAGAAGCGAAGCAGCTTAGCCGGGTGTAGCAGGGGAAAAAAATCAGTTGTTGTGGAGAAATGTGTCGGAATGGCGAGTGGTAAAGAACAGACGTTGGAAGACGCGCCAGCAGCACTTTATAGGTCTGCTGTATGGGAGCCCTTTGCATTTAGAGTGACCTACGATGGCGGCGGAAAGAAAGTTGTGGATAAAAGTGCAACAGTGTGCGAGCATTGTGCAACACGTTTTGTTTACGCTAACAGCAACGTGACCAACATGTCATGCTAACCCCGAAATCCCTCATACTCCGTCAGCAACCCCCGCTGCGCTCCAGACCGGCTGCTCAAAGCAAAGCCTACAGCCCCCACTGTGGCTTCGTCCGCTCCCCTCTTATTCCCCTGGAGATGGTAGAGAGCATGCGCGAGATGATTAAATTCAAAGCTGCAAAACATACGGAAATGATCCAGGGTTTCCGCGGATCATTTAAAAATAATTATAATCCATTATTTTTGGGGGGATTTTTTCATTAATTCCATAAGTTTTTATGGGATTTCGTAACAATCAACATGTATCGAACCGAACCGAAAACCGTGACCAGAAACCGTGAACCGTGGATTTTGTGAACCGTTCCACCCCTAATATATATATACATTCACTGGCCACTTTATTAGGTACCCCATGGTAGTAACGGGTTGGACCCCCTTTTGCGATGGCATCACACAGTTGCCGCAGATTTGTCGGCTGCACATCCATGATGCGAATCTCCCGTTCCACCACATCCCAAAGATGCTCTATTGGATTGAGATCTGGTGACTGTGGAGGCCATTTGAGTACAGCGAACTCATTGTCATGTTCAAGAAACCAGTCTGAGATGATTCCAGCTTTATGACATGGTGCATTATCCTGCTGAAAGTAGCCATCAGAATTTGGGTACATTGTGGTCATAAAGGGATGGAAATGGTCAGCAACAATACTCAGGTAGGCTGTGGCGTTGCAACGATGCTCAATTGGTACCAAGGGGCCCAAAGAGTGCCAAGAAAATATTCCCCACACCATGACACCACCACCACCAGCCTGAACCGTTGATACAAGGCAGGATGGATCCATGCTTTCATGTTGTAGATGCCAAATTCTGACCCCACCATCCGAATGTTGCAGCAGAAATTGAGACTCATCAGACCAGGCAACGTTTTTCCAATCTTCTATTGTCCAATTTCGATGAGCTTGTGCAAATTGTAGCCTCAGTTTCCTGTTCTTAGCTGAAAGGAGTGGCACCCGGTGTGGTCTTCTGCTGCTGTAGCCCATCTGCCTCAAAGTTCGACGTACTGTGCGTTCAGAGATGCTCTTCTGCCCACCTTGGTTGTAACGGGTGGTTATTTGAGTCACTGTTGCCCTTCTATCAGCTTGAACCAGTCTGGCCATTCTCCTCTGACCTCTGGCATCAACAATGTAATGGATTACTGTAGTGGAGATGGAGGGACCCAAAGACAACCCGCAAACAGGTCAGTGAAGCTTTTACAGTCTTTATTTAAGAGAGAGGGCGGCACGGACTGCCGGGAAGAGCGGTCAGCCTCAGCGACAGGTAGCTCCTATAGACAGAGTGGTGGTTAGTGACCAGTGGAGGCAGGCAGATGTTAGAGTAAGGAACAAGAAAGCTTGGTTGGGCTCAGTCCGGTTTCAGGAGAGGAGGGAGTCCGTGCTGGGCAAATCCAAGGTTCAGTCCGGGTCTTGACAAGGGGGGAGTCCGTAAATCCAGCAGAGGTATCCAAGGGGGAATCCAGGGGAAGTTCCGAGTCCAGATCCAGTTAAATATCCACAGAAGCAAACACAGTTCAAAGGGGCAGGCAAAAAGTCACACCTATATATCATTTATAGATTGTTTTTATATCTAGCAGGTCTAGGGATGCCTTAGGTAGGGCCTGCACCCTGGCTTTTCTTTACCTTGCTGCTAGATTTCGTTTTTTAGATGCTAAGGAGTCTGGCAGGTCTAAGGATGCCTTAGGTAGCATCTTGCACCCTGGCTTTTCTTTTCCCCGCTACTAGATTTTGTTTTTTAGATGCTAAGGAGTCTGGCAGGTCTAGGGATGCCTTAGGTAGCATCTTGCACCCTGGCTTTTCTTTTCCCTGCTGCTAGATTTAGTTTTTTAGATGCTAAGGAGCAGGGGCGTGCATACATAGACACTAGGTGGTGCTAAAGCACTAGGAAGTTTGCCCTTTATCAACGAAAATGCCCTTTTGAAACTAAATTTTTTTATTATTAATATTATTAAGATTTTACTGAGGTCGGTTTTGAAATGATCTTTTGAAAACTTGAGCCATTAAAAACGACTGAAACAATGCCCCGAAATGAGCCACCTCCTTGCCCCCATCCGACCAGCCTATCTCTCTTCCTTTGTCACGTGAACTCGCGCGGTCGCCCGCAGGGCATGCCAGATGCGCAGCATCATAGCAGTTCAATAAGCATCTTCAGATAGCAGGAACGGTCACTGACAGGCTGCTTCTCCCGTGCCCCATTAGCCACTTAATATACAGATCAAGCAAAATTATTTTGTTGTGCATTAAAATGTCTCATTCAGCAGCACCAAACAAACATTTTTGCCGACTGGTCACCTGATAAACTAGTTGTCTCCTTGTAAGATGCTATTTTAATTTCGGTAGAGTTTGCAATTGCAAATCTACGGAAGAGGATTAGGTAGCCTGGGTGCCAGTCAGAACTTAGCCCCGCCCACAAGGTTTGAGTTCGGGGAAGTTCGGTCTGGCTCTGCTCCATAGTAGCGCGAGTATTATCGCCCACTGTCAGGCGATCCAATCAAATTGTCAGGGCGGACTTTATACGATGATGGACAGATGATCAAGAGTAACATAATCAACCACGTGACCAAAGCGCGCTAGGGTGACAACAATAATGGCTGCCGCTGGAGAGTTTGGGTGAGTAGATTCTGCTATTAGGTCTGTTCTAGAAGATATCGACAGCAAATTAATTTTAAAAGAGGAACAGAGAAATGCGATCAAGTCTCATCTTCTTATTCTAGGCGTGAAACTGCACGCTTTGATTTTTGTGGACAACAACTATGCCTCGCTTAACATACGTCATGCACTCCGTTGCTCTTATTGGTTGTAGGTCTATCCAATTGAGTGCAGAGGCATCTTTTTTCCTGGTTCGTTCGAAACACGCCCCATAATCACAGCTCTATGGAGCAGTATCAGACTCATATTCTGACTAGAATTGAGTCGGACTACGTCAGGCTAAGGATTAGGGCCACTGAAAAAAAAAATAAGTTAACAGAATTTTACATTTTATTTCAGTTTAGTATGGGAAAAAAGTCAGAATTCTGACTTTAATCTCAGAATTCTGACTTTTTTCTCAGAATTCTGACTTTAATCTCAAAATTCTGACTTTAATCTCAGAATTCTGACTTTAATCTCAGAATTCTGACTTTTTGCTCAGTATTCTGACTTTTTGCTCAGTATTCTGACTTTAATCTCAGAATTCTTACTGAATTCTGACAATAAAAAAGTCAGAATTCTGACTTTATGTCAGAATTTTTTTTCAGTGGCCCTAAGCCTCTTCCGTACAAATCTATGTGTTAAAACAAACGTTTTCTGTTGTATAGGTTTTGTTAGGCAACATAAATGAACACATTTTGGTCTCTTTATTGTCTTACAGTTTTTTTTGGATTGCTTACACACTAAAGTTAAAAGTAGTACACTATTAGCAAAACCTTACACTCAAGAAGCAAAACATCAGCCCATATTTGCACAACTATAAGCACATTGTCAACCTCACACTTGTTGCAAAACTCTACACACATTGATTTGCAAAACACTAAACACACTTAACATACATAACACACAAAAATCTATTATGAAATCACTTCCTTGCAATACCAAAGCACTGACTGTCAAATTACCACACCTTCCAACCAATTGATTCAACACAGTCATCAGGTGTGCAAACACTTGTTTGCTTAATTGTAGACACACCAATCAGGTGTATAAGCACTATAAAAAGCAGCAGGTGAGTTCATCGGTCTTCAAGCACAATAGAAAGAGTCAGAGAAATAGTAAGACGAGGTGGAGGATGAGGTGGAGGAGAAGGAGGAGGACAAGGACAAGGAGGAGGACGACAAGGAGGAGGAAAAGGACAAGGAGGAAGAGGAGGAAGGGGAGGAAGAGGAATCAACAGAGGAGGAATCAACGGAAGAGGAAGAGATGGAGGCCATGCTGGAGGTAGAGGAAGAGGAAGACAAGAACGTGCTCAAAGAGGACCGAATCTGACAAATGAGATCCGCGAAACACTGGTCGACAACGTTGTCAACCACGGCCTGACGCTGAGGAAGGCTGGACTGCGAGTACAGCCAAATCTAAGCCGATACACAGTGGCAAGTGTGATAGGAACATTTCGACTGGAAAATAGGTATTGTAAAAATATCATCATATCACAAACATCTGCACGGTTTCAGCAACTGCTTACAGTACTATCAGCACTTCTGTTACCTTTTCTTGTGAAATTACTGTACTATTGTTTACTGTTTTTTTTTCTACATAGGATTGAGGGTCAGGAACGACGAGGGGGAAGGCCTCCTATGTTCACAGAACAGCAAGAGAGGGAGATAGTAAACATGGTTTTGGCCAACAATGCTATAACCCTCAATCAGCTCCAAGCTAACATTGTCAATAACCACGTCGGTTTCAACAATATCCATCAGGTCTCAACATCAACACTGGCACGCATCCTAATAAAAAACCATATTCAAATGAAGAAAATTTATCGAGTGCCTTTAGATCGCAATTCCAAAAGGGTGAAACGACTGCTGCATGATTATGCAGAGGTATGTATTCACCTAAGCATTGTGATCTTGCATACTGTCTCATAATCTTTTACTGTACAGTAATATGTATACTAGATCTACACTGAACACAATTTTGCCTGAGACTGTTCTTCAGAGAGTTTTACAAATGGATGGAGAGGAGATCCAGCTTGAGTTCATTTACGTAGATGAGGCTGGGTTCAACCTGACGAAAACACGAAGGAGGGGAAGAAACATCATTGGCCACAGGGCTATAATCAATGTCCCAGGGCAACGTGGGGGTAATATAACACTCTGTGCAGCCATTACACAGAATGGGGTCCTCAACCGCCATGCCCATATGGGCCCTTACAACACAGCACTCATACTTACATTCTTGGACCAATTGCACAACATAACAGCAGCAAATGAAATCGATCATATGCAATACATTGTTGTATGGGACAATATGTCTTTCCACCACTCTGCTCTGGTTCAGAACTGGTTTCAGCAACATCCACATTTCACCGTCCGATATCTTCCACCATACTCTCCATTTCTCAACCCTATAGAAGAGTTTTTCTCGGCATGGCGGTGGAAGGTATATGATCTTCGTCTCCAGGCTGAGGTACCCCTCATCCAAACCATGGAGGAGGCCTGTGACCAGATGGAGGTAGGAGCAATGCAAGGATGGATTCATCATTCAAGACGTTTCTTTCCAAGGTGTCTTGCTAATGACAACATTACCTGCGATGTTGTTGAAATTTTCTGGCCAGATCCAGCTAGGCGAAGAGACAATGTCTAGTTTTTGTTTTGTTTTTTACAGTAAACTTGCAGTACAATACATAAAGTGACATTTTGTTACAGTATTATGAATCTCCATGTCAACATTTTGGGTGTTTTGAGAAATAAATGAGTTTCTTCAGTCTGCAACATTGGTCTTGTGTAGTGTTTGGTGAATTTACATTATATTTGTAATTTTTTGATGGTAGCCAACTCTAATCATAGGGAAGTAGAAGTGCTAAAAGTGTTTTAGGTTTATCACAGCAGAGTGTAACTCGTGCAAACAGAGTATAGTAATGTGAAACGTGTGTGTTTCATATGGTAACAAAGTGTGGTTTTTAAACAGAAGTGTATAGTTTTTACAAGAGTGTTTAATTATGCAAAGGATCTGTAGTGTTTTGCTAATTGGGTGTGTGGTTGTGCTAATTGTGTGTAGTGTTTTGAAAACACGGGCCCTGTTTTGAAAATCGTGCTTAAGCAATCCAAAAAAACTGTAATCTAACAAACATGTTAGCATACAGCTGTAGCCGTGTCTGTTTACAAACTACTCTCTTGTTTTACTCACCTTCTGCTCTTCCATTAATGAAATGGCATCATCGGGGACTCCTCTGGCACGTAAAAAGTCACCTAATTCTGTCATTATCCAACAGGTCCTCCCAAACAACTCGTATCTTTGGCAATGAAGCCTAGTGCTGCCACATCTCTTCCTGCATGGTGCGCATCTACAGTAAAATCCAAAATTCTGAGATTAAAGTCAGAATTCTGAGATTAAAGTCAGAATTCTGAGTTTAAAGTCAGAATTCTGAGAAAAAAAGTCAGAATTCTGAGATTAAAGTAAGAATTCTGAGTTTAAAGTCAGAATTCTGAGATTAAAGTCAGAATTCTGAGAAAAAAGTCAGAATTCTGAGAAAAAAGTCAGAATCCTAAGATTAATGTCAGAATTCTGAGATTAAAGTCAGAATTCTGAGATTAAAGTCAGAATTCTAAGAAAAAAGTCAGAATTCTGAGATTAAAGTCAGAATTCTGACTTTTTTCCCATACTAAACTGAAATTTTTTTTTAAAAATCAGTTAACTTTTTTTTTTTTTTTCAGTGGCCCTAATCCTCTTCCGTAGGTGGTGGAGTGGAGGCCAGAGGAGAAGGAAGCCAGAAGGAGCTTTAGAGCATGATGGGGGAGATGGGGAGGAGGGGGTTCAAAGGTCAAATGAAGACCAGGAGTCTCTGGATGGAGAGCTTTAAGCAGAACCTTACAGGATGGTTGGCTGAAGAGGGATGAGGATTTGATGGTGAATGAATGCAGGCGATGCTTAGGTGAGTCTTCCAGTGTGAATTTGCTTCTAAACTTTTAAAACTGCAAAAATGCTAAAACCTTTTTGAAGCTGATTAACTGATTGATAAACATGAAGCAGTGGTTGAATAACAGCTACTTCCAGATAAACTCAGAGAAAACTGAATCACTGACATTAAACTGCAGCAGGATGATTTAAATATGTTAAAGATTTTAAAAGAAAGCAAAGACTGTGTATAAATAAGGGCTGCAACAAAAAATTATTTTTCTAACAGATTAATCTGTAGATTTTTTCATTAATCTATTAATACATTTAGTATTAGTTGATGATTATTTCAATAATCAAGTATTCATGATTACTCAGATTGTTTTAGCCCTAGTATAAATGTTTAACTTTATTTAAAAACTAGAAATGCTGTATAGTTATGCTGCTTGTAATCCCTGCTATAAACGAAGTTAGGCATAATTAATACATAGCACACGTTCTCAGTTTAAACTGTTAGGTAGTATTTGTAATATTAAAAGATTATTTTGAAAACTTCTTAAAGCGCTAAAAAATGCTTTAAATACCAAAACATGTTGACGTCTAGACTTTCAAAGAAAAGAAACTGCTGAATTAACCCTGTGTGTTTACAGGATCCACCTGGTCTTTGCTGACCCTCTCTAATTCAGAGAATTCACATCTTATGTGGAGAAACTTTCTGAAGGATTACATCAACATTACCGATGTTTTAATATCATTTAAATTCAGCTTCTATGGGTCAATTTTATTTATGTAAAAAGAGAAAACATCCATCAGAATATTTTAAATGAGGCACCAGACTCGACGCAGTCCTTATACTGTGTGGGCAAGCAGGCTGCAGACAGGGTGGTGAGAATAAAGCAGAACATTCTGGATCTTTTAAAGCAGAGATTATTGATATCCTTCCTGATATTAAAAATAATATGACAGGTATTGAAATAAAAAAATAAAATATAAAAAAATCAGCCTCATCCGTATCGGCAGATCTATTCAGTTTATTCAATTATAAGTTTAAGCTGTCTTTGTTTTATAAATACCATCAATTTAAATGCTTACATGAGCATATACATTTATAAGATTGAATTTGTCCTTTATTCTGACTTCTTTTTTTTAACCTGATACTAATCTCCCTTTCCTGTTGGGGAAAAAAACACATACATTTTTATACATTTACTTGCTTATAGAGACGAGTTAGTGACAGCATGTTTGAAAATCATTAGCAATTATAACATTAAAGCAAACAAACTATTGGAATCTGCAGACAGTCTCCTTGCCATAGCCATACCTCCGCCCACCATATTAACAATTTGGTTCATTTGGTCAGATTAAGTCAATTCTTGCTCTGATCTAATGACTAACAGTCCTCCATCATGGAGGAGCTGCAGGAGCTCTGCAGGCTGACAGAAACCAGAACATGAGGACTCTGGACCCAGTTCTGTTCTGGATCCAGTTTACTGTCAGACTCAACAGAGTTGCTCAGTAAAAGACAGACTGGTAGAAAATAATCACAGCTCTGCTGAAATGAAACTGATCAGTTTGGGAAACTGACGTCTTTCTGCTGTGAAATGAATATGAAGCATTTCATAGGAATAAAAATGGACAAATATAACTGCATCCTTTGTTGGTTGGACTGGATTAATCCGCTGTTTAAAAATCACTCCTGCAAAGTGGTTCCTGAAATTAAAGTGTATAAATCAAATCAAAATGTAATAAAATACATTACAATTCTATATCACAGTAAAATATTATAAAATACACAAACATGACAAGCTATAAATCACACTAAGATGAAATAAAATAGACCCAAATAAGCTGCATATTTCACATTAAAATTGAAAAAATTTTAATGTATGTATTGAGCAACAGTCCAAATGATTGTCCCAATGACCCTGCTAATTGATCTTTGATGTTTCTTTTAAAAGACAGTTCATTTTCTCTGAATTTTTTAATGGAAGACAATTCCACACATTTTCACCTCTGTTACAAACAGTCCTTATCATGCAGTTAGTATTGGGCTCTGGGACAACCAGAGAACCTGAGGTCACTTGATGATTCATAGGGCTGAGACAGAACCCACTGAATTACAGTTTCATTTAGAAAACTAGGCTCGTTTTTTTTTTTTTTTTATTTGTTTATAAATGTTAAATCGGCTAACATGTTATTTTTCCTCAATTGTTAACCAAGACAACTAACTCTGCATCTCCTTTATATTTGCTTTAAAAAGAACTTGGAGTTCAATTCTAGCTGCTCTGCTCTGAGCGATCTGAAGTTTCCTTAAATGCTTCTGAGCAGCGTTGGACCAGACAATGGGACAATAATGCAGGTGACACAGCACCATGCCCTGTACCACTGGTTTCAGGACCGGAGTTGAACAATAAGCAGACAGTCTCCTTGCCATAGCCATACCTCTGCCCATCTAATTAACAATGTGGTTCATTTGGTCAGACCAAGACAATGCTTTAAATAAAATAAAAAAAACATAAAAGTCACATGCGGGTTCTCAAGGCTGCATTCTGGGGCCCCTCCTATTCAACATCCACATGCTCCACTTGGTTACCATTATAGCAAAAATCATGATCGGTTACCATAACTATGCAGACGACACTCAGCTTTACATCACAGTTTCACCAGGTGACTATGAATCCATCAGAGAGTTGACTAGATGCTTAGAACACATCAGTATGTAGATGCACCATCATTTTCAATAACTGAATTAAAGGGAAAACTGAGATAATAATCTTTGGACCAAAGGAGGAGGGATCCAATTCTCACTAGAACTAGGAAAGTAGAGCACATCCAATGGGTTCTGAAGTCCTTCCCGTGGCGCCCTATAGCTCAGAGAATAAACTTTAAAATCCTTCTGTTAGTCTAAATCATTGAATGGATCAGTGCCATGGACCTCATTTTTGGAGGGGGTGGGGGGGCATGTCCTGTGCACTTTTTCAAACGTCTGTTTTGGTCCCCTGCACATTTTACTGTCCAAAAACAATGTTATGCTTCAGTACACAGACAGTCGTCAAGCACTAGGACCAAGTACAAACCGGCAGCTTATGCTGAAGCCTGCTTCTCTGAGTTTAGACTGTCCACGAGCTCCTGATTGGCCCACTGTCTCTTCTTGTGTGATTGGCTGTCACCGGTGTCACTCGTGAGAAGCTCCCTTTACAAACATCTGATGGGCCACTGAATCGGGTCTGTGATTGGATGCTCAAACACCCTGAAGTATATTAGAAAATACTTGCATCCCCCCAACTTCTGAAATCAAAAGTTCATCCATGAGCAGCACCTCAATACAGAACAGATCTGTTGTCAGTGTATCAACCTCCCAGACCAATCAGGTCTTCTAGTTCAAGGCTACTCTGTCAACCCAGAACTAAAATCAAACATGGAGAAGCAGCATTTAGTTCCTATGCTCCAATGATCTAGAACAAACTCCCAGAAGGCAGTAAAAGTGCTGAAAGCCTGAGCTTCATTACGTCAAAGAAAAAAACAACATTTGTTTAAAGATGCCTTCGACTGTCCAAGTAAAACTACTAACTGGGGTATTATTTTAAGGTTGTGATCCAACTGTTTTATTTCTTTTACACGTGTTTTTATCTTTATTTACTTTATTCTTCTTTTATTTTTCTTCTATTATATTACAGTTTTTCTCAAATGCTAAAACACATTTCACAAACGTTTCGTCCATGTTCTTCAATGTCTAAACACAGCACCCTTTTCTAAAGCTACATAAACACAACCACACTTTCTCCCTTCAAAACTCAAACTTTCACACCAAAAGAGCAGCTCGAAGCTTTCAAAAATGTAAACACTATACACATCATTACACACTACAGCAAAACAATTGAAAACACAATGCTCAATTTGTGAGAAGGTTCTTTGTTTCTTTACTGCCAATGCATATTTTTAGAAACTTTACAATTATGGATCTTCTTAGAGTTCTGCAGAGGATTGGGCATTTAGATTTGTGATTTTCATATGAAGGGTATAAATCTATTGTAAATTCTGTACACTACTGTAACACATCTCACTGCAAAAGCAGAATCTATTGCACACAACAGTACTCTTGAAAACATGATCAGGGTGTGAAGTTTTTTTAATTCATTTTACAGTATTTACACCACAATCCCTGTGCGGCATCATGTCGCTGAGCTGCATCAGGCCACATCACCTCATCCACATCACAGGCTATATTGTCTCTTGCCAGGCACCGTGGGAAAAATGCCCTGGAATGGCGGATCCATCCTTGGAAGTTCTCCACTGGGATGTCAACACACACCAGCTCCATTGCCCTTAGGAGGTTTTCTCTAGTGTATGGTTGTCTGTCATGAACCTTCCATCTCCACGATGAGAAGAACTCCTCTATAGGGTTCAGGAAAGGGGAGTAGGGTGGCAGACAGACGTTTAAAAAGTGGTTACTGTTGGTGGTGAACTACTCACTGATTTGGTTTGTTGTGTGGAAGCGTACATTGTCCCAAATGATCACATAAATGGGATGTTCGGGCCCAGGATGGTGTTGTTGGTGGTCTAGGAGGATATCTTTTAACTCCTCTAGGAAGGTTAGGAGACATTGGGTGTTGTAAGACCCAAGGACAGCCTGCCGGTGGACAAGCCCCTCCAAACCCATGGCCGCACAAAGAGTAATATTACCCCCCCGTTGGCCAGGAACCTCAGTGATGGCTCTTTGGCCAATGATGTTACGGCCTCTTTGCCTTCGTTTGTGCAGGTTGAAGCCAGCCTCATCCAGGAAGAGGTACTCATGAGGTCTGGCCATCGCATCCAACTGTAATATCCTCTGTGAAAATGTGAAAGTGCACAGGTGTTCAGAGCAACAGTCAATCAGGTAGCATATTACATACTGTATTGTCCAGAAGTAATGTAGGCCACTGAGCAACACAGTACGTTTACTAACTGTACTGTGAACATGGATGTATACTTACTTGCACATACTCGTAACGTAGGTCTTTGTGTCGTGCAGAGTTTCGCTCAAAGGGAACCCTATAGACTTGTTTCATCCGCATCTTTTGGTCTAGAACTCGGTCTATTGTGGCCAAGCTGACATCATCAATGCCCTCAAAGTTCACATTATCGTCAATGACTTTGTCTCTGATCTCCCGGAGTCTGATGAGGTTGTTCTCACGAACCATATCCACAATGGGGGTTTCTTGTGCCGCTCTAAATATGGCAACCCGCCCACCTCTATGTGTCATTCTTTCAACTCTAAAGAAAGAAACATGTCGTCAATTGACATGTTTTACAATACAGTAACAACTGATTTGAAACTACTGTAATAGACTACTTTCACAGGCTTGTAAAATTGTATTGTGACAAAGAAAGCAATAGAGTACAATACCTGTTGTGTTGTCTGAATGCCCTGATAATGGTGGCCACAGTGAACCTACTCAGGTTTGGACGGACTCTTAGTCCTGCTTCAGCCATTGTCATGCCATGGACAATGACATGGTCAATGACTGTTGCTCGCATCTCGTCCGTAATGATGGTACAAGGTTGTCTTGCTCTCCCTCCTGGACCTTCTCTCCCTTGTTGGCCTCCTCCTCTTCCTCCCTGGCCTGCTCCTCTTCCACTATGGCCTGCTCCTCTTCCACCATAGCCTGCTCCTCTTCCTCCCTGGCCTGCTCCTCTTCCTCCCTGGCCAGCTCTTCTCCCTCCTCTGACGCGATTACCTCTTCCCCTGACTCTGCCTTCATCCATTGTGTTTGTTTGGAATCTTCAGCAAACTGTGCACTCTGGACTTGCTTTTATACATGTGTTCACAGCATTAGCAACAGGTGTTTTCAATTTTGAGTCATTGTGTGTAATGAAATACGCCAGGTGTGTTCATTTTGTTCAAATATTGCTGACTGTGGCAAGCATTTTGCATCACAAGAGCTTTCATCTGAGAATATGAGCTGAGTTCTTTTGCAACTTGTGTTTTAGCAAGGAAAAATGTGTTAAGATTTATGTGAATGGAGGATTGTGTTTTGTGAATTGTGTCTTCATGTGAAATGTGTTTATGATATTGGAAAATGATGGCTAGATTTAGTAAATGTTTTTAGACAACTGGTCATTTGGTTTAGAGGATTGGCTTTTGTGTTTTAGCATTTGAGAAAAACTGTATATATATTACACTCGCGCCACCGGGCCCTCTGACCACCATCAGTAAACAATGCAGCTGAAGTGTCTTACCCAAGGACACAACGACAGAGTCAGGGCTTGAACCGTCAATCCTATGATTTCAGGGCAAACTCCTACATCCAACATCCACCCCCCCTTATTCTGTCAGACTCAACAGAGCTGCTCAGTAAAATCACAGCTCTGCTGAAATTAAGCTGATCAATTTGGGACACTGACGTGTTTTAGCTGTGAAATGAATATGAAGCATTTCATAGGAATAAAAATTTACAAATATAACTGCGTAGGGTAACCAAACGTCCGTATTTCCCAGGACATGTCCATATTTCATGTCCTGTCCTGGGCGTCCCGGGTTTTTTTTAGAAAGTGAGGAAATGTCCTGTTTTTTAAATTACCTTCATTGGACCATTGAATTTACAGCCACTAGGGCACTGCGCATGGTGCTGCGTGTGACGTAATCCCTGAGCCGCGCCCGTGCGGGCAGCCCTGTTCTTAATCAGAATATAGATTGCGTGGCTGTCAGTACGCCAACAACATTTAAAAGTGCAAATGTATGTTTACCGATGATTTACAAGAGAGTTTCCCCACTTTCAGAGCGGGTCGAGACAAATAGGAGGCCTTGTGCACAGTGTGCAAAGCAGGCACATTTGTCTCGGTGTCCAATGGAGGTGCAAGGAATCTGAAAAGCCACATGGAAACCGAAAGTAAAGATAGTCTATTGACATGTTTGTTCGTTTTTGGTACACAAGAGGTATTTTTTTGTCAATTAACTCATTTGTTAATTTATTTTTTCCAATAGCCTACAGAACAGACATTATTTCCTTCATTGCTGAGGCTGAGTATCATCTGTTATTGGGAGTTGAGAGTTATTGTTAACTTTTATTGTTAAGTGAGGGATGTGTAGATGAGACATTATTTCTTTCATTGTGCCATTCATTCATTACAGGAATTGGTAAGCATTTTTAATAAATACATTTTGAATGAAATTATCATTTGTAATTGGAGTTATTGCTGTTGAATTTTACTGAAAAGCATTTTTAATAAACCAACTGTAAATATCATGTTATTGTAGGATTACGTAGGCCTATGTTAAGTGAGTGCATGCCACAGACATCTCTATGCATGGGAACAGAGATCCCCCCCACCAAAAGGTACGAGGTATAAATCACACCAAGATTAAATAAATAATGACCCAAAATATGCAGCATAATTCACATTCAAATGAAAATAATATACCTGTATATCTTCGGAAACAATCCAAACCTAAATCACTGAAACAATGACTCTGCTAAGTGATCTTTATTGTTTATTTTAAATAGGGTGACCAAACGTCCGTATTTCCCGGGACATATCCGTATTTCACGTCCTGTCCCGGGCGTCCCAGGTTTTTTTTAGAAAGTGAGGAAATGTCCTGATTTCACTGCGCACGACGCTCCGTGTGACGTAATCCCTGAGCCGCGTCAGTGCGGGCAGCCCTGTTCTTAATCAGAGGCTCTGTTCAAAAACCTGGGCTGCATCCTCCAAGGACGCGGTCTACCTAGACTGGATCCTTCGAAGTCCTTGAAAATAAGGAGACCGGAAGAGTTTTGTCTGTAAATTCGAACAGGTCCACCCTTCGGCGGACATGTGGAGCAAGCCAACACATACTCCTTAACATCTCGATGGAGGGTTGGCCACCAGAAGCGTCTAGAGATCAAAGCGATGGTTCTACTGACTCCCGGATGAGCAGAAAACTTGGCGGCATGCATCCATTGGATGAGACGGGACCTGACAGAAGATGGCACATAGGTTCGGTTAGTGGGACCGTTACCTGGGTCAGGTTCTATAGCCAGGGCGGAGTTGATTAGGTCAGTGATTTCCCAGTTAACCACTCCAACAGTGCAGGAAGCCGGAAGGACTGGTTCAGGTGTCTCGGGATGATCGATGGAGTAAAGACGAGAGAGAGAATCGGGTTTGACATTCTTGGATCCGGGTCTGTAGGAAATGATGAGATTAAACCGTGAGAAAAAGATGGACCACCTGGATTGACGAGGATTGGCTTGCTTGGTTGACTGGATGTAAGCCAGGTTCTTGTGGTCAGTCCATACTAGAACCGGATGCTCAGCTCCCTCCAGCCAATGTCTCCATTCCTCCAGCGCCAGTTTGATGGCCAACAGCTCACGGTCTCCCACATCGTAGTTCTGCTCTGCGGAAGAAAGTCTACGGGAGAAGAATGCACAAGGATGGATCTTTTGATCCGTGTCAAGTCTCTGGGATAGGACCGCTCCAACTCCAGAATCAGAGGCGTCCACCTCGAGAATAAACTGTTTAGCAGGGTCAGGCTGCATTAACACAGGTGCTCTGGAAAATAAGGATTTCAATTTATCAAACGCAGCTTGCGCCTCAGGAGTCCACTGAAAAATGCGTTTGACAGAAGTCAGAGAAGTTAATGGCAGGTCGGTCTGGCTATAGTTCCTGATGAACCGACGATAAAAGTTTGCAAAGCCCAGGAATCTCTGTAGTTGTTTGCGGTTCTCTGGAACTGGCCAATCTAACACGGCCTTAATTTTGTCCTCAGATGGTTTTACCTGGCCGCCCTCGAGCACAAACCCCAAAAAGGTGACTGAAGACTGATGAAATTCGCACTTCTCGGCCTTAACGAACAGCTTGTTCTCCAGCAGTCTCTGTAAAACAAGGCGGACATGTTTCTTATGTTCAGCGAGGTTCCTAGAGTAAATGAGTATGTCATCAATATAGACGAAGACAAACACATTTAAAAAGTCTCTGAGAACATCGTTCACGAGGGCTTGGAAGCAGGCTGGAGCGTTAGTTAGACCAAAAGGCATCACCAAATACTCAAATTGGCCCAAGGGAGTCTTGAAGGCTGTTTTCCATTCATCACCTTCTCGGATCCTAAGAAGATGATATGCATTCCTTAAATCCAGTTTAGTGAAAACTGTAGCTCCTTGTACAGGTTCGTATGCTGAGGCGAGTAGAGGAAGTGGGTATTTGTTCTTTATAGTGATTTGGTTCAAACCTCGGTAATCAATACATGGTCTCAGGGAGCCGTCTTTCTTTCCAACGAAGAAGAACCCGGCGCCCAAAGGAGAGGAAGATGGGCGGATTATTCCTGCAGCTAATGATTCATTAATGTATTTTTCCATGGTCTCTCTTTCAGGCTTAGAAATGTTATACAACCTGCTGCTAGGTAGTGGTGCTCCAGGTAAAAGTTCAATGGCGCAGTCATATGGTCTGTGTGGAGGTAGGGACGTCGCACTGACCTTACTGAAGACAGGAGCTAGGTCATGGTACTCGGAAGGAACGGAAGAAAGGTCAGGAGAGTCCATCTCCCCCCCACCTCTAGGAGACCCCACCAAGGGAGCAGCCGAACGGAGGCATGTTTCATGGCATGAAGTGGACCATGATTCCAAGTGACGATCAGTCCAATTTATGTGAGGATTATGCTTCTCCAACCATTCAAAACCAAGCACCAGGGGGGAACATGCAGAAGGAAAAACAAAAAATGTTATTGTCTCTCGGTGGTTACCTGACAGAAGTAGCTCGAGGGGTTGAGTTTGAAGGGTAACTTGGTGAAGGGTAACTTTTTCCGTCAATAGCAGAGACACTAAGAGGTTGAGTCAGAGGAATGGTTTCAATTTGGAGTTGTTGGACGAGGTTCGAATCGATTAAGTTCCGTTCACAGCCTGAATCGATGAATGCAGAAAAGGAGAGGCTTTGGTTAGAACAAAACAACGTGGCAGGAAGCAACAATCAAGGAGATTTCTTAGTGTTAATTTGGCCCGCCAGACTCCTCAGATCCTCTGGCGGGCCCAGGCTTTTGATTTAGCCGGGCATGAAGCGATGAAATGTCCACTCTCACCACAGTAAATGCATAATTTGCTTAGAAAACGTCTTTGTCTATCCTCAGGGGTGAGCCTGGTGTGTCCCACCTGCATGGGTTCAACATCTCTTTCACCAGAATGAGAGGCCTGAATAGGCAGAGGGAGAGGCTGAGCCTTAGGTCTCTGTATGAGCAGCTGCTCTGTGGGGGAAGAACAAACAGTCACGTTATGTGAGGCAGAAGAAAGTGTCCCCTGCTTTTTAGAACTGTTTCTGGCACAGATTCTATTATCCAATCGGATCGTAAGACGAATTAAGTCTTCGAGGGTAGCTGGTTCGTCAAGAGTTGCGAGCTCATCCTTAATATGCTCATTTAAAGCCATGAAATAGGCTCCCTTCAGAGCGCTTTGGTTCCATCCGGAAGCTGCTGCTTTGACCCGGAAGTTGATGGAAAATTCGGCCACAGAAGAATTTCCCTGCTTTAAATTGAAAAGAGCTTGAGAGTCAATTGTTTGATCAGTTTCTTGGTTGAAAACTTGAGTAAATTCGGAGATGAAATCAGAGTAATAGCAGTTAAGGCTATCGTCGGTGGCAAATCTTGCCTGAGTCCACTCCAAGGCTCTTCCTGTTAGCTGAGAAAGGATGAAGGTTATCTTTTTGTAATCCGTGGAAAAGCTGCCTGGAGAGTTCTGAAAAATCAAACGGCACTGAAATAAAAATCCTTTGCAATCTTTCATGTTACCAGAAAATCTCTCTGGAAGACTTGGGCGGAACTCGGATGACGTCACAGCTGGTGACCTCGGAGGTGGAACTGGACCCGGAAATGGTTGAGGCGTCGGTGTGGCATTAGCGCTGTTCAAGTAGTTAGCATAGCTTTGAAGCATATGATTATGAGTGTCAACCAGGCGATATAACTCACGGAGCGTTTGGGTTTGTCCTTGAATTTGGGCATCCTGCTCCTCCAATCGACGGGTGAGGTGATCTGCTGGGCCTTGAGTTTGGCCGCAGTGTTCTGTCATGATGGGTACTCTAAAAGTGACCCAATTATGCAGAACACCACTGACTGACACAGGAATAAAAGTTCAACAAGTTTATTTTGACACAAGCACACAGAATGTACTGGTTCTGGCTCGGGCCTGGATACTGGTTCACCGGAGTCTGCGTGAGAGACAGTTCAGTTAGCGTTGCACGTTGGAGCTTGATTTCTTGATAACAACTGATTGTACCTTGAGGGTTCTTGAGGTTAGCTTTGGGAGAGTCACTGTTGGATCTGGAGAGGAGTTGATCAGCAGAGTCCGCTTGCTGCTTCAGCGTCTCACGTCTACAAATGAACAGACCTTGGCTTTGGGTTTTCCAGCTCTTAGTCCTGAGCTGCATGGAAGTTCTCTATGGTTCTTCGGGATTGGCTCTGAGGGTCGGCTCGGCAGGTTAGCTCTTCCAGAGCTTCACAGAGGAGACACTGGTTTCCTGGAAGATAGAGACAACGGTTAGAATCCTGGCTGGATTCAAAGTCATGAAGATACACTGAGAGTCTAGGCTTAGGCGCTGACCAACTGGATCAACACTGCGGCGTTGAGGCAAGGTCTGAAGACAGCTTATATAGTGGATCCTCTGATGATCTTGATGGGCTGCAGCTGTGCAGGAGGCTCACTCAGAAGGATCCACGGCGGACTCTGCTGGAGAAAGGTGGAACTTCTCCAGCTCCCAACACATATAAGGCCTTAAATGGCCAAGCTCCATCTGATATCAGAGATCTGATTGTTCCTTATGTTCCTAACAGAGCACTTCACTCTCAATCTGCAGGTTTACTAGTGGTTCCTAGAATTTCTAAAAATAGAATGGGAGGCAGATCTTTTAGTTATCAGGCTCCTCTCCTGTGGAACCAACTACCAGTTGCATTCCTTGAGGAAGACACCCTGTCTACTTTTAAGGGTAGGCTTAAAACTTTCCTTTTTGTTAAAGCTTATAGTTAGAGTGGCTCAGGTTATCCTGAGCTATCTCTATAGTTATGCTGCTATAGGCTTAGACTGCTGGAGGACATAGGGACCCCTATTTCATCATTCTGCTTCATTCTCTCTCTATTCTCCTACTCTGCAGAATCTATTAGTTCAATCTCTAATGCCATGCTTTCTCTGCTTTTTCTCATAGCAGCTTCGCCTCGTCTGTTCCTGTTTGGCTGTGACCCCATCCTGGAGAGGAATATCAGCTGTGCGGCTGCCATCAACACCTTTGTTTATAGATGCTGGAGATCGGCCTAAAATTTCAGTGTAGTCCTGTTTCTATGACTGTGACTGGCTGGATGTGCTCTCTTCATCCTCTGACATTGGAGCTGTCTCTGTACTCGTCTGTCTGGCTGTGTGTTTCATGGACGGGGCCGCCTGTGTAGCTGGTTTGCAGTTGCCTTTGGTATCTATGCTTCTTTATCTATCTCTGCTTATGTCTCCTTGAACTGCATTCGGCCTGTGCAGATAGCCGCTCACAACAAGTCTGGTTCTACTGGAGGTTTCTTCTTGTTAAAAGGGAGTTTTTCCTCTCCATTGTAGCTACAAGCATGCTTTGTATGAGAGATTGCAATTGAGAGTCAATGAGTCTAAGGTTTCTCTATAGAAATGTAATAAGCAATGAAATGGAAAGCTGTTGCTCAATCCAGCAACCATCATGAGCTCATGTTAAGAGTTGATTCTCCTCAAAAATATTTGACAATTTGATGTATCCATTTTTCAAGTAATTCACTGAGTAGAGGAAGTAAATGCTTTCCCCTACATGTAGTGTCAGTGAAAGGTAATTCTCCATCTTTAAGAAGAGGAATAATTTCTGATTGCTTTTACAGGTCTGGGAATAATTCCCTCCTTTAGGATTAAATTTAAAAAATGACATTTTAATGAACATATGGGCAGCTAGTTTAATAACCTTTAGATGGAGTTTGTTCATATCAGGAGACATATCAGAGATCCTGGAGCATCTTTCTATTTTCTAATCCACTATCTGCTAATTTAAGTGGCATAATTTACTATGCATTAAGTCTTTAGAGTCTTACAAAATTTGTTAATTTAATTCATGTAAGATACCCTGCGATGGACTGGCGACCTGTCCAGAGTGTACCCTGCCTCTCGCCCATAGACAGCCGGAGATAGGCACCAGCACCCCTCGCGACCCCAATTGAGATTAGGTTTGTAAGAAAATGGATTGATGGATAGAATTCATGTAAGATTCCAAACCACTGACTTTATTTAAAAAGAACATATTAGAAATCATTAAAGTAATTAGCACCCTCTGCTGGCCTAGTGATGAATATCCCTTCCAAACCTGGGAATAGATTTTTTCTCATACACATATACTGTACACACAATGTAGTCGACAATTATGTAGCATCATTTGCCGATTCAGACTCTGTTTAAAAAGATAAAATAAAAAATGTTAAAAGCTTGAATTGTGTTCCCTAAGTATATAATTAACTTTCCTCTCTTCCTGATGTTGGTGCAGTGATTGTTCTAATAATTATTTTCCTGAGAGCGGCATTCTTGTCCACAACTTACAGTCTATTCATAAATGTTTTTAAAGCAATATTTACATCCTGTTGTTCACAAACATCTTTCAATAATGTTAAACCTTTTAAATGACCTCCTTAAGATGATCCTAATCCCAGGTAGGCTGCTGGTAAAAAGAGAAGAGAGCTCCTCAACTTGACCGACTGCAAACAAAGTCAAGACAAATTTACAGACTGTACCAATTTACAGCAGATTTGGAGGCTGGTATAAACTGGTTTGTGACTGAGCCAGGATGGTAACTCAGGCTGTAGATGACGATGATGATATGGATGGTGATATGGACATAGATAATATATAGTGGTCAAAAACTGTATGGCTGCGTGACTGAATCCAAGAGCTCACCCGGCCCCAATAGCCAACTCCAATATATTTCAGGTGCTGCAGTCATCTGTCTATAATGAATATTTAATACCAAATCAGACAAAAACAGTAAACTAGAAATAATAAATAGTCAATCATAAATCAAGCATTTGGCTCCAACAAAGCTTATTAGACTTAGTTATTACTGGCTATCATAGTATTGGAAGGGATAGAGAGAAAAGGTAATGGAGGTGGATGCATGATTCTTTTAAAGAAAATGTTGCAGTATAGACTTCTAGCACCTAGAATGTGACTAAAACAACAACTTTTGGAAGTGATTATTTTCCTATTATGACTGAAGTTGGGATAAATTTGTCAAGTCTGTTGCCTTGGTCTGTTAATAGAGGTGGTTGGGATAAATGTATGACAATAAGTGAAGATAGAATCAAAGAAATGAATATGAGTGTTGTGGGATATTTGTATCTTTAGTTCTTTGCCTTAATTCTCTGCATTATTTTATATCTAGATTTCCACTGAGTAAAAGTATTTGCTTAAAGTCCACTAAGATGGCCTAGCCCCTTATCAGCACCTCCACTCACCCCAAACGCCCAGGAGAAGTAGAATTTATTTTTATTCCTCAAGTCTCCTTAAAGCTCTTTTTTTTTGTTTGGGGGTGGGTATTCAAAGGCACAGAAGGGTATTCAAACCCTTCTGTGCCTTTGAACGCTCTGCCTTCGAAAAAGAAACGTATAAAGACAAGATCAATCTTTTCTTTATTTGAAAGGTGTCTCACTTCTTGGTATTTGAAAATTTCCCCCATATGAGTTTCAACATTGATTCCTTAAATTTAACTTGTTATAGAAGCTGTTTAACCTTCAATTCTGAAGAAAGTCAAGAAAACAAGATAATGATTGAACCATGGTGGAATCCAGAATGGGATCAGGTTATCGCATCTGGAAATAAACCTCTTAAAATGTGTGGAGTAAAAAATGAGCACTGAGAGTTGATATGGAAGGAAGAAAATGTTTTATTTTACTCTGCAGAGGAGAATGGCACAGACCAGCTGAATACAGCTGAGTGCGATTCTGAAGCATTCAGAAACACACCCCTACATTTAAAAAGAATCCACAGCATACACACACATGAACATTGAATCTTCCCAAGAGAAACACTTTAGTTCATCAAAGGACATAAAGAAGAGAAGAGATTATGGTTATACAGTTTTAATTAATCATGAAGCAACAGCAGTCACCACTGAAGAAAGGCAATAATGTTGGCACAAACATTTAGTAAAATACATAATTCAAATCAGAATTCATCTGGTCAAACAGGGGCAGCAGTTATAGTTCCAGAATTCACAGTCAATACATGGAGGAAGATAATTAAATGCTTATTTATATATACTGCAGAAATTATTGCAATAATGATGGCAGTAGAACGGATGGACGAGATCAGACCATGCTCAGATTTAAATTCATCATTAATCAGTCTACAAAGAATCATTCAGAAAGTCGTCCTGATATATTGTTAGAGATTCAACAAATAATTTATCGCTCTCAGATGATGAATTAATGGTAGTTTTCCTTTGGCTTTCTGTGAATATAGGGACATAGGGAAAAAAAATGGCTGATAAGAAAACAAAATAATCCACAAACCATAATGAAAATATTATTAGAGTCACAGTTAATAAACAGGAGATTAAAAGCATCATCAAAAAGAAAATTAAAGAGAAATCTCAAACATTGTGGGAAAATGATATTAAAGGAAGATAGTTCTATAGAATACAAAGGCAGGTCAAAAAAATGGAAGAAATATTGGAAGAAACAGAATCCAGAAAATGATAATATAACCTGATTAAGGTGGGTGCACAAAGGACTTTACTTAACATTACATATAATGGGGAAAAAATGAAACAGGAAGATGTGAATTCTGTGAGGAAAGTGAGACAATAGAACATGTAATGTATAACTTTAGGAAATATCAGAGGAGAAGAATAGAATCAAGGAGTCTTTAACAGGTATAGGAAAATGTAACATTATAAACATTTAAAAACAAGGTTAATTTGATACGAGTTTTAATTTCTTGTTGGTTACCAGTATGAGAAAAAGAGTGCAGTTATTTCTTGTTTTTTGAGCTTGTTATTCCTGGTTCACACTCCCTATTGGTTAGTGGCGGTAATGCACTGAACTGTTTTTTGCCAACTGCAATTAAAAATAAAGAAGGGAAAATTTGAAGGGTTCAGTTTAAGCAACTGGTTTTCTAAAATACATTTCTTCTGTCAACCGAGAGGCGTCTTCAGTTCTAACTGGTGGTGGGGAACACTGAGGTTAATATACTGTAGGTGGAAATTGGGCCCATATTCCATGGACACCCCCCCAGGTGACCTCTATGTTCATTCCAGTAGGAGGGATCACAGCCACCCTAACTCTTTATTAGACCTACCGGTACAATATATTAATCTCAGGGCTCCTCATCACCAGTTAGAACCAAAGAAGCCTCTGGGATGTAAGGGGGGAAACGTATTCTAAAAAACTTCACCTCCAGTTGCCTGGACTGAACTTTTCAACCTTTACCATGACCTGCATGAAAGTGAATCTTCACAGGCAGAAAGGAAGAATCTCTTCTCTGATTTATGTTATTCAATTTTCCTCGATAAGGTAATCATATTATGATCACTACAGCTCCCAGCTCTAGATACAATTTGTGAAAATAGTTAAGATATATTCGTGAATATAAGATCTATGCATGTAGACCTGACAGATATTAAAAGTGTTCTGCACAATTCAGAAAAGGTTTTATGAGATGAAAATATTTAAAATTTTGGTGAAGCTTCCAAGATGTTGGAATAAAGGATAAACTTAAAGATGACATTTCTAAAATAATTCATATCGACAGTCATGAATCAAATATTAACAATAATATATGTCAAATAAATTATTTTATGTGTTAAAACCAAAATCAACTTCAGGTTAAATGTATGCCACGTATTTCAGGATTAGATTTTACATTTTATATTTGCTAAGAAGTTATTCAGAAGAAAAGTATATTGTGACAAACTTTAAAGATTAACTGAAATAATCAACAGATTAAAATCTAAAATCTTGAAAATGGGCTAAGTAATAAAGGAGTCAAGAAAATAAAAAGAAAACTAAATGATCTCATTGCTCAGAAGTTGCTTACAAAACAAATAATGACTTTATATTTTGATTTATAATCAAATCCATTTAAATTCTAACTTACATCTTAATAAAATTTCTGATGTGAAACAAAAAAGAAAAATCAGCAAAAGTATTTTTACAATTAACTTTCGTCGCTTTAAAGTTAACTTGTTCAAAAAAAAATGAAGAAACCTCAGATTAACTGATTTTTAATGTCAGATGTTTTAGCATCAGGAGCTTTTCCAACATAGAAATAAGGAAAAAGTTTCTCAGTGAAAGTGTCTCTGTGAGTGTAGATGTGAGACATGTCTTCAGGGTCGTAGAAGGACACCTCCCCCCTGTTATAGTCCAGCTGGACTCTGATCCTCTGGAGATTCTTCTTCACTTTGAAAGTCTGATCATCACCATTTGTGTATTTTCCAGCATCATGCTTTAAACACCAGATTCCATATTTTGGTGAAGACTTTCGCTCTCCCTTCCTGTCAAAAGACTCTTTAACCAAACCAACCTCCCAGTCAGGATGATCTCCAACCTCCACCTCCCAGCTGTGTTTCCCTGAGCTGAAGCCTTCAGAACCAATAACCTCAGCGTACATAGTGTTTCTCTCTGGATTACCAGGAAGCTGCTGCCATGTGTCTCCTCTTCTCACACTGGTCAGATCATAAGACAGATCCATCCGTCCATCAGCAGTGTTTGGGTCCAGAATGACAGGACTGAAGTGGACCTTGTCCTTCATCTTCTCCCAGACTCTGAAGGCAGTGGCGGCTGGTGAAAAATATTTTTGGTGGGGCTGATATAGCCTAGTGTATGTCTCCAACTAATCCGGAATAAGAATTCAAATAAACAATTGGACAATACATACAATTTAACAGTAATGATTTAATTTACTATATAATAACAGTAACAGTGATGATTTGGGTCACTGTGACGGGGTTCTTTGGCCTCCAAGAATCCAGTCTCAGTCGGGTTACCGGTGTTGGTGATTTATTGAGCTCAAAAACTCAAAACAGGGTGCAAAAGAAACTAAACATGTACAAGATACTCTGGGCCTCAGCCTCCCTCCAGTTACCAGCAATGTAACAAAGAAACAGAAAACAAAAATTGCCGCTTTTCTTCCCACAGCCCTCATTAAATAGTTTAAGCCCCTCACATCAGGCTCTCTTATTTCTGATTTCTTCTCATTAATCAGTTTTGTCCATATATTACCTCCACAAACAATTGATGTACAAAAACTAATAATTTTTACAACTTAATTCTTTTACACAGATTCATTGACTTATTCAATTACACCAAACTGGGTTTGAACCCAGCAAAGACGCAGCCAGACTGAAGATGACAAGTCCCCGCATAAACACGTACACCCCCCCCCCCCCCACACACACACACACACGGCTAACCCCACTGAAATATTAAGTGTGCACCCTCAATATGCCAGCAGGTAACCAGGAACAGCTTGTGTGTTTTAAGTTCATGGAGCTACTGGTCTCAGCGCGAGTGTATTGGTCCTCACAAACACAGTATAACAGGAATGTGTGTGTGGCGCGCAAAGTTAGAGAGGTTGTTTTAAGCGACGAGGTGGATTCGTCACAGTCACAATAACTATGACATGAAATGTTCATATCCTACAACAGGGATGTTCTTCTGGCAAACGGGTAGATAAATAAGGATCTCACCGAATTTGGTGGAAGCTGCATCTCGCTCGTTACATTCGCCATCTTCCCTCTAACTGTCTGCACCTGCGCTTGGGTTCAGAAGCCTGTTAAAGCGCAGTATTTTCAGCGCCCCAATACCATAAAGTTCCGAGACGCTGATTGGCCATTAAATTCACCTAGCAATAGTACATGATTGACAGATTCTCTGCAAATGTGGGTCAGTCTGATCAGCGCCCCCAGAACAGAGACGGTAGGAGTCTGTCTGTGGAAATCCACAAATTAATGACAGTAGATAGGGAAATGTAGTTTATATAATTTGTTTTGCTTATATGTACACAGTCTAGAGAGTAAAACTGACATTTATGAGTTAATTTCTAAAAATATATTTTAAATTTCTCTCTTCTTATCAGGGAGGGCGGTGCCCCAGCGCCCCCTATGGGCCGGCCGCCACTGTCTGAAGGACAGGTTGCCCAGGTGTTTGGCCACATCTATCAGAGCTCCTGAGACCAGCTGTGGATCTGACAGTGAGCTCTGGGCTCTGGCTCTGCTCTGAGTGGCTTTATAACTGCTGAGGAACGACACCTGGTCTTTCTGCAGGTCTTCTTCAACAGCAGAGATACTGTCTGACAGAGAGGAGATCTGCTCCTGAATCCTCTTCATCTCTCTGCTGATAGTCTTCCCCTTCTGCTCCTCTTCCTCCCTCAGAGCTGCCAGTCTGGACTCCTCTTCCTCTCTCAGGAACTGGTGGAGCTTGTTGAACTCTGCTCTGATCTGTCTCTCTGTGGACAACAGCTGCTTCTTAGAGTGTTCAATCACATCATTGTATGTTTTCTCCACCTGTTTGTGTTTGTTCCTCTTGTGCTGTAGAAACTTTAAGTCAGATTTCAGCTGCTCCTTCAGCTCACTGACTGCTTGTTCTATAGGAACCACTTTGTGACTCTGGTGGAGAGAAAACTCACAGACAGGACACACAGCTCTCTGCTCGTCTTTACAGAACAGTTTAGGGTCTTCTTGGTGTTTACTGCAGACCACCATCAACTGCTTTTCTCCTCTTTCTGTCTCAGATAATCCAGATTTCTGTCTTTCAGTAAAAGAATCAGCCAGTTCCTTTAGAGTGAAGTTCACTAGTGGATGATCCTTAGAAGATTTTCTTTTGCAGATGGGACAGTTCTTGTTTCCAGTTTCTTCCCAGAATTTCTTCAGGCAGCTTGAACAGAAGCTGTGGTTGCAGCTCAGAGACACAGGATCTCTGAAAGTCTCTGAACACACATGGCAGCTCAGGAAACTTTCCAAAAGTCTCTCTGCCATTTTCTAATGAATTATTTTAACAGCAGGACTCACCAAAGTTTCAGCTTCTTCTTAAAGTCCTCCAAATATTTCTCTCGTTTTCCAGCAGAGATCTAACACCCAGTAATGGCGTCTCAGCTCAGTTCAATAACGTCTGAAATAACTTTCTGTACTTTAACCTGTTAGTCATAAAATAATCTACTGCATCAGGGTAAATTACGTATCTTTTATAGCTTGTTTTTTTTTCTTCAAACAGTCTGCAGTGTCTGTTTGCCTCCAGCAGGTGGTGCTGTTGGAACATCTTTCACAACTAAATGTCGTATTTTGTCCCTGTTAAAAACTGACTAATATATTTTAACCTAATTTTAAACATTCCTCATTACATTAAGCAAATACATTAATGAAAATAAACATCTTTAAAGGCAGGATTTGACATTAGTTATTTTGTCTGTAGATTATTTTTATGTCAGTCTTTTGAAAATTTTAGATTTTTATTTGCCTATTCTATCAGAGTAGTATCAGGTTAACGTCAAAATATTTATTTTAGAGTTTGTTAACAAAGATTACGGATCAATAAATTATTAGTAATCTGTTGTTTTTGTTTCCCCACATTGATAACAAACGTTGATGAATTACATAAAATAGTTGTTAAAAAATATTCATAAAAATACATCTTTCTATTTTAGGTTTGAAGTTATTAGAGCTTAAATGATTAAAATATTTTTCCTTTATCAGGTGATATCAGAGATAACCCCTGTCCTTACTTGATCCTCGAAATGAATGCAAATCCATAGAATAATATCTTTATGTTGAAAAAAAAAAACAAAGAAAAACAAGCAGGTTAAAGTTACTTATTTCAAAGGTTTTCTTTTTTTACAGAAATAAAGCCAGAATTATGGAGGACCAACTCTGCCATATTAAAAAATATGTAAATAAATAAATAAATGTTCAATAAATAAATAAATAAGCATATAATTAGGCCCCGTCCACACGAAGACGAACCCTGGCCTAAACGCACAAATTTTTCACCAAACCAGCCTCTCATCCATACGAAGCCGGCATTTCGGGGGTCTGTAAACGATCTTTTTTTTATTCAGCCTTCAGAGTGGGAAGATTCTGAAACGCCGTTTCCATCTTTATGCTCTAACCGCATATTTTTTTTTACACGCATGCGTCATAGCGTCACCTCTAAACACGCATGCGCGACACATCACAACAACAATGGCGCCGTTGATGCTAATGCTACTCACCCTGCTGTCAGGCTTACAGTACAACAGAATCTTCTTCTTCTGGAATATCTCCAGGAAGAACAGAGCAATATCGACCACATAGTTCAGCACCTGAATTTGACTGAACCACGAAAATAGACGCGCAGGGCAACCATGTATAAATATTAGTGCGCATGCCCAACATTTCGTCGCTTATTTTTGCTTTGGCACCACAGCGCCACTTACAGGCCTGGCATACATTTTGCAGCGTTTTCATGCATTCGTGTGGACGCTCACATTTATTTTACGTCTCCGTCTTTACGGCAAACGTTTTGGAAAATATCAGCGTTTCGTGTTCGTTTTGACTTCGTGTGGACGGGGCCTTAATTGCCCCCAAAAATATAATAAACAAATAAATGTGGAAAGAAAATAAATATACATTGAGGCATACATTTATATATCTCTTTTAATTAGCTTCTTTATCTATTTGCCTTTTTAACAATTACCTTATTTATTTATTATCACAGCCCCTCCTCATTTGCATAATGAGGCAGAAATAGCATTGAAGGCAAGGCAAGGCAAGGCAAATTTATTTGTATAGCACAATTCAGTACAAAGACAATGCAAAGTGCTTTACATGATTAAAATACAGGAAGATAAAACAGAATCAAAGCAAGTAGGAAAAAATAAATAAATAAATAAAATAAAATACAAAATGCAGAAACAAAAAAAGAATATTAAAAACAGTTGGATTAAAGAAAATATGTTTTAGTTGAACTGTTTAACTAGAACAGTCGAAGGCAATCCTACACAAATGTGTTTTTAGTCTTGATTTAAAGGAACTCACGCTTTCTTACAGTTTTCTGGAAGTTTGTTCCAGATAAGTGGAGCATAGGAACTAAATGCTGCTTCTCCATGTATAGTTCTGGTTCTAGGTATGCAGAGCAGGCTGGAGCCAGAAGACCTGAGTGGTCTGGAGGGTTGATACACTGATAGCAAGTCTGTGATGTATTTAGGTGCTAAGCCATTCAGAAATTTATAGGCTAACAGAAGTATTTTAAAGTCTATTCTCTGAGATACAGGGAGCCAGTGTAAGGACTTTAGAACTGGGGTGATGCGCTCTACTTTCTTAGTCTTAGTGAGGACACGGGCAGCAGCGTTCTGGATCAGCTGCAGCTGTCTGATCCACTTTTTAGGCACACCTGTGAAAACACCGTTGCAGTAATCAATTCGACTAAAAATAAACGCATGGATTAGTTTTTCCAGATCATGCTGAGACATTAGTCCTTTAATCCTGGAAAGGTTCTTCAGGTGATAGAAAGCCGACCTCGTAATTGTCTTTAAATGCTTTTGGAGGTTCAAGTCTGAATCCAGCACTACACCTAGATTTCGGGCCTGATCAATGGTTACTAGCTGAAGCGACTGAAGCTGTGTGCTAACTTTAGATCTCTCCTCTATTGGTCCAAAGATTATTACTTCAGTTTTGTTTTTATTCAGTTGAAGAAAATTATGGCGCATCCAGGCATTGATTTCTTCTGAGCATTTCCTCAGTGCTTGAATTGGGTTCATAGTCACCTGGTGACATGGTGATGTAAAGCTGTGTGTCGTCTGCATAGTTATGGTAGCTGATGTTGTTGTTTTTTATTAACTGAGCGAGAGGGAGCATGTAGATATTGAATAGGAGGGGACCCAGGATGGACCCTTGGGGAACCCCACATATGCTTTTTCTCATCTCTGATGTAAAGTTGCCTACTGATACAAAAAAGTCCCTATCCTTTAAGTATGATTTAAACCAGTTGAGAGCTGTACCAGAGAGGCCGACCCAGTTTTCCAGGCGTTCTAACAGGATGGAGTGATCTACAGTATCAAATGCTGCACTGAGATCCAATAGTACCAGCACTGTGGTTCTTCCGCAGTCTGTATTTATACGGATGTCATTAAACACCTTGATAAGGGCGGTCTCTGTACTGTGGTGAGCACGGAAACCTGACTGGAACATGTCAAAGCGGCTGGTCATATCTAAGAAAGTGTTTAATTGTAGAAACACTTCTTTTTCAATAATCTTACTGATAAACGGGAGGTTTGATATAGGCCTGTAGTTCTGCAGTAGTAGTTTGTCTAAACTGTTCTTTTTCAGCAGTGGTTTGATATTTGCTGTTTTTAGGGACTGCAGGAAAACACCTGACAGAAGGGACGTGTTTATTATCTGAGTCAAATCAGACGCTATGACAGGCAAAACTTTCTTAAAGAAAGCTGTGGGTAGAACATCAAGGCAGCAGGAGGAGAAACTTAGCTGCTGAATGATTTCCTCTAAGCTTTTATAGTTTATTTGGCTGAATTGGGACATTTGGTCAAGATCAATTCCAGTACTTTGGTACTGAACTTGATATGGATGTATAAACTGATCCTCTGATCTTTAGGATTTTCTCAGTAAAGAAATTAACAAATTCATTGCAGGCCCTGGTGGAGTGGAGTTCAGGAGCCACAGACACAGGAGGATTTCTTAGCTTGTCGACTGTGGCAAATAACGCACGAGTATTATTAATGTTCTTGTTAATGATTTCAGAGAAGAAAGATTCTCTTGCATTTTTCAGTTGTAAGTTATATCTGTAAAGTCTCTCTTTATAGATGTCATAGTGAACCTGGAGTTTCGTCTTTCTCCACCTGCGTTCAGCTTTTCGGCACTCCCTTTTTCACTTCTCACTGCTGGAGCACTTCTCCAAGGAGATTTTTTCTTTCCAGAAAAGACTTTCACTTTAATTGGAGCAATGCAGCTAATGATTTCTGAGACTTTAGACTGAAAGTTATCTACTAGCTCACCTACTGAGTTGCAGCCCAAGGTTGAAGTAGCAGATCAAGCTTGAATAAAAGTTTCTGTGGCATTTTCCTTAAAGGTGTGTTTTCTAATGATGTCCCTTTGGCTAAATGAGTCACTGGAAATGATGCCCTCAAAGGTAACAGAAAAGTGATCGGATAGGGCAACATCAGTAACACTGACTTTAGAAATCTTCAGACCTTTAGTGATGATCAAGTCTAAAATAAGTCCCTGTTTGTGCGTTGGTTGTTTAACATGTTGAGTTAAACCAAAGTTTCTAAGTGTGTCATACAGTTCTTTTGCACTTCTGTCTTCAGGGTTGTCAACGTGAAAATTAAAGTCTCCCACAATAATTAAACAGTCATAATCAATGCATATCACAGACAGGAGGTCACTAAAATCATTAAAAAAAGTTTGACGTGGATTTTCCCAAAAACACCTTTTTACACTTCATTGAGTCATTAAACAATGTTGCCACTCCTCCACATTTCCTTTGCTGTCTGCTCTCGCAAAGAAAATTGTAGTTTGGAGGAGACGACTCCAACAGAATATGTACTTCATTAAGTCCATGTAACCACGTTTCTGTTAAAAACATAACATCAACATTATTGTCAATAATAAAGTCATTAATTAAAAGGGATTTTCCTGACAGAGATCTAATGTTTAATAAAGCCAGTTTATATGAATTAGTGGTTGATGTTGTCTCTGTAGCAGGCTGCATCTGACAGTTTATGACTCTTAAGTGTCTGTTCCTGTTTGTTCCCATTTTGTTATTCTTATTTCTGCCACGTATCATCACAGATATTCCATAAGCTCCGGTGTAAGGCCCAAGCTGATGCTGGAAACTGTTATGTCTGATAAGCTTGTTGCCAGGGCCCGGTGTGTATCACGGAGAAGTTATCTGAAGGTCCTGACGTTCCGTGATATGTAGAGGAGGATCTGGGGCTCTGCTGCTTTTAGAAGATGCTGGTTTTTTCACATAGCTGCGGCTTTCGGAATGGCTATGTGGAGAGGATGTCAACTGTAGGCCAATCTTGAAAACTTTGTTCATGTTATGAGAAAATTCCAGAAAAGGAACATCTGGGCTTTGTGGGGGAGAGGGGGAATTGGGTGCAGTCTGGACTGGTGTCTGTGGGGATGGGGTTTTTTGGTTCTCTTTGGAATTTAAAGGGGAGTCCTCTTTTTGTCCTGCTGAGATCTGGGATGAATCCTCCTGTAGTTCTGACGTAGGCTCTTTCTGTGTCATCTGTCTGGCCATCTTTATCTTGGCTTGTTCGGGCTGTACTGGGCTTATCGTTTGTTTAGGCACTGGTTGAGCTTTGTTTTGGAACAAAGCTGATGGTGCATGGTTCACAGAATAGAAAATGTTTGATATCAGCCGTTTCGCTCCTGACCTATTTAAAGAGAAACCATCTCTGTTGAACAGATGTCTCCTCTCCCAAAAGATGTTAAAATTGTCTATGAACGTTACAGTTGTTTGTTTGCATGTTGCATCCAGCCATTTGTTTAACATCAGAACTCTGGAAAACATTTCATCTCCACAATTAATGGGCACGTGAGGGCCGCTGAGAAACACCTTGACATTAAGACCATCAACTAAATTCAGCAGACAAATGTAATCCTCTTTCAGTATTTCTGATTTTCTCAGGGCCGCGTCGCCCAAGGCTTCAGCTTGTATGATGAGTTTTTCCAAGGTTGGGCGTTTTTTCATGATCTCTGGAAGGATGTCTGTTACATTAGACACCAGGCCATAGTTCAAAGGGGTATAAATCAACACCTCTGTCATGATGGGTCTCTGTGATCAAACCCACATGCAGAACACCACACGAAGCAGAGTAAAAGTTTAACAGTTTATTTAGGAAAGCACACACAGAGTAAACAGTTGCACTGGTTCTGGTACTGGTTCGGGACTTGGTTTCACAGAGTAATCTGCAGAGAGGGATTGTTTGGTTAGCCAGGTAGCAGCGATGTCTTGACAGAGTTTTGATTCTGATTTGTACCTGATGAGGTTCAGACTGATCGGTGGAGAGAGGGAACCGGTTGGGTCCAGAGACTGTGGTTCCAGCAGAGAGCTCAGCAGCGGCAGAGCTTAGCTTCAGGCTAGCGAGATTCAGACCTTGAGTTGTTCTCCTAGTTCTCTCCTGAGAACTAGCTGGGAGATTCAGACTGAGTATCTTCAGGTTTGGCTTCTCTGGGCAGGCAGGCAGGTTTCCAAACATCGGGTTTTCCTATGAGCAGAGAAGACAGAGACTGGTTAGGATCAGGTTGCTCTCTAGAGCAGACAGAGATTCTTAATTCAAGCTGAGGCTCAGGTTCCGCTAACCAAAACTGGTCAACACTCCGGCGCTGAAGACAGGTCTGGCCGCTGCTTAAGTAGTGGGTCTCCTAATCAGGTGGATCAGCCTCAGGTGTGTAGGTGGCTTCATCTCAGGAGACCCAGGGCGCTCTCTGCTGGAGAAAGGTGGCAGATCTCCAGGTCCCAACAACCTCTGTGTTTTTCTTGTTACAGAAATATTTAATCCCACGTATAGATCCACTGCATAATATCAGGGTCCTTGGCCCTGTGGCCTGTTTTTTCTCTGGTAGCTTAGAGTGAAGATTGTTGACATACCTTTGATTGTCCTTGTGATCCTTCTGGGTTTCATCTTGGAGTGGAGCAAATCTGTTTTGTAACGGAATTCCAATATTTCCAGCAGGTTTACTCCTATCATTTGTTTTGAGAACATCATGTTTTTGTTTCACTTTTCTTGGGATATCTCTCTGTGGTCTCGGCCAGTTTTCTGTGTCTAGGTGGGGGGTTCGTTGATCCTTTGGTCTAGCACCCAGAGTGGTCCAGGGATTCTCCTTTTCCTCTGGGAACTGTTTGTTCGCTGAGTTGCTGGGCTGGTGGTCCCCATTTGGAATCACAGGCAGCGTTGTTTCATTACTATACGCGGCGTTTACATCATAGTTTACTTCAAGTTGGTGGATTTTCAGCTCCATGACAGCTATTTTCTGTAGAAGCTTGTCAACGTCGTCTGTGCTGAAGGTAGACATCCTTTGAATCGGGTGGTTCTTCTCCATATCCACTTCGGGGAAAAAAAATAAATAAATAAATAAAAATAAATAAATATTTAAAAAGAAATAAAAGAAAATAAATCAAATAACTAAATTCAACTTTCTGTAGTTTTGGTTAAGAGATAAAAAGAAGATAAAAGGACCAGAAAGCGCAAGCAAGCAGGGAGCAGAGAAAAGAGCGTGTGGACACACTGAAGGACAAAGACAACTCAAACTAGTTAAAACAGTGTAAACATTGCTTTATGATCAGCATATTAAAATAAAAACTGAAGTAATTACTAGTAGACAAACTAGTAAACAATCTGCTGTTATTAGAACCAAATTAAAGGTACATGTAGTGTTCTACACATCGAGACATGGCTATGAGGTTACATTCAATGGACATCTCTAGGGAAAACAAAACCCTACAAAAGGCATCTTATTTCTTCAGGGTCTCCCTCAGAGAAAACTTCTTCAGACCTCAATTAAACAGTCGATTCAAGTCACAAATGAAACTGTTTACAAAATAAGGTGAAAAAATAAAGAAGCTAATTAAAGCTACAGTGTGTAATAATTACAGGAATATACGGTCAGAAATGTAATATATTATACATAACTATGTTATTTATTATCTTCTACGAGCTCAGCCTCTTAACCTTAATATTTGCGTTGCCTTAGAATTCGTTATTTATAATTACATAGGAGCGGGTCTCGCAGCCATGGAGGCAGACATCTTTGCGCTACGGCAGCGCAAAGCCAACAAACTAGCGATTGCGAGATCGCCCATTACGCTCGAAAGTAACTACGGCAAGTTGAGAGAGATGAACTGAGACGGTACTGAACACACAGACTAATGAAATACTATTTGTAAAATTATCTATGTAAACAAACCTCATCACTTGAGAAGGTAGGTGATGCGGACGTCGTGGAAGACATTTTGTCCCGTAACGCTCACCGTACTGTTGGGGGGGGAGAAGCGGTGGGGGGGAGATGTTCATGTTGCTGCGGTCTGCAGTCTGGACGTTAGATGTCGCTGAAAATTACACACTGTAGCTTTAAGGGATACATATATTTATGTCTCACCGTATAATTTAATTTTCACCTACATATTTATTCATTGTATTTTGGGGGGTAATTAATTAAATGCTTATTTATTTATTTATTGAGCATTTATTTATTTATGTATTTATTTGATATACGGTAGAGTTGTTCCTTCATACCTAAAAAATCTTATCTGTGCAAAGCCTAAAAACAGATTTATGTAAACATCCTGTCAGGTAAACTAGGCCATGAAAATACAATATCGAAGTTTCACTACTGCTCTCTAATTAGAGTATCTTAGTGGCAAAAATCCGATTGAACTATCTGGAAATTAAAGGTGCCAATAAAGTTAAAGCTGAAATATTTTTCACATTTTATTTCAAAAAATATACTGTAGTTGACTGTTTTAATTAGTGTTTGGCTATGTAAAACAAATGGCTAATCTTGGCCACATGAGCTCTCTATGGCCAAGAACCTTGAAAATCACTCGTGTTACAATTATAAAAATTGCATAAGCTATTTATTTTTTTTTTTTTTTAAACACTTCTACTCAGCCACTTGGCTAGTACCTTTACATCACACAGCTTGTTGGTAGGTGGGTAGCTTTCGTTTTACTAATTTACATATAGCATTTGGCTAAAGTGAGTAGGGATTTACACTGACGCTAGATATTTTTACTTGCATACTGCAGGAGGGTAATTAGTGATTCACCTGAATGTGAGTTCTCAGGTTGGTGTTGGAAAAAAATAACAGTTTTTTTTTTTTTTTTTTTATTGCAAAGCAGACATATGTACACTTATTTTTTTATCTGAGGATTCAACAAGTTTCATCATCTCTGAAGATAAGGTCACGGTGTGGTAGGGACAGTTGGCTGCTCTTCTCGCTCTGCTTCTGTCTCCTCCTCCATCCTGGCACTGCATGAAAAGTGAGATTTTCGTCCCCGTAAACCCCCGTAAACTCCCGCAGCTCTCCCTGATTTTCATCAGTTTCCGACAATTTGCAACCCGCGCTTGTCCGCGTTTGTCGTGCCACAAATTGTCGGAAACGGACTCTGACGTATGTGGAGAGCGATCAGCGTACTAATGGCCCTAATTAGCATATGAATGCAGCAAACCCGCGCGGCTAGCCAGGTCTGGCTTGAATAACCTTCTCAGTATTGGCTGAAACCACTATTCTCAAACAAGTAAAATCGCTCGTGATTGGCAGCAAAACCACACGTGGCCACGCCAGGCTTTAATTTTCTTACTGAGTATTGGACGGAACCACTTCTTTTTAAACAAGTAAAGTCGCTCGTGATTGGTTGGCATATATATATATATTTACATATACATTTACATATATATATATATACATATATATATATATATATATATATATATATATATATATATGAATATATATTTATTTATTCATATATTTATTCATTCGTATGCTGTGTATTTATGTTATCCTACACTACTACACAATTATTAGGCTACCATCAAGGACATGAATGAATTTATACAGGAAATGAACATTTGCCAGGAAGCTGTTTATGCAAAGAAAGAGCTTTATTAAAACTCACACAACTATATACAACGCGTATCCAAACACATGCGTATCTAAAAATTACAAGTCCGTGAACGGTCCGTTTGCTTCCTCGGGGTTGGAGGTAACTGGCAGCATTCCCTCCGAGGCAGGTCCGATGTGCAGACGCCTACTGTGCGTGGCCCTGTACTTCGGCATCGCTTCTAACCGGGAAAAAAAAAATTCATTCATTTCTTTTTTTAAATTAAGGCCTTAATTGGCACTAAAATTATTTAAATATGTTTATCGAAGTATTTATAATTCTTTAATAAAAAATGCTTATAAAAACAATTTCGTCAGATATATTATATCGCTCCAGGCGGAGAAAAAGCTAGAGGATATATATATACGTATATATGTGTGTGTGTGTGTGTGTTTACATACATACAGGAGTCATGGAACTGTGCTTACAGCTCCGTCATATTTCATGTACACTAATAACTTGTGTACATGGTTCTTGTTGATGGCATTAAAATCGTTTCTAATAGCATTAAAATAGCATTAAATTAGAGTCACTCATTCCTGTATGAACCCTGTGAGCGCTTAATTTAAAATGACATATTAAAAAAATCCCACCATCATCCAGCATATGTTCAGTTTCTGCCCAAATATATATATATATTTTTGTAACGGGGATAAGGATAATTCAAAACTGCTTTTTTTGAATGAACTTGTTCTCTACTTCCAAACTCAGCATCTCTTTTCATTCCTGTAATAAGAAGTTTCTTTTGAATGGATTTGATTAAAGTTTAAGTCCCTCGGTATAAAATAAATATTTTGATGATTGGTCTGCCGGCTTCCGTAGCGTCGTGAACGCACAGGTGCGTGCTTTCAGGAAATCCTATACACTACTGTTTATGCTCTAAAAACATTCTAAACGACTTTGTTTCGAGTAAATTCTGGATGCTACCCACTCAGGACACTTGGAATACATTGGACGAGCAGTATGGAGGAATATTGACACGTTTTTTGTGGACTTTTATGGACCTTTCTGTCTCGGGCACCATAGACCTCCATTATTTGAATGTCAGCAGACAGCAAGAAGCCTCCCAGATCTCCACATGCATTTGAGATATCAAAAAAGTACTCCAGAGTGTTGTTCAGCAAGGGGGTGAGTAGAAAATGAAGGCTAATCATGTTTTGGGTGTAATATTCCTTTAATATCCCTCTCATGCATGAATTATAATAAACTCAGACAGGATCTTTTTACTAAGTATTTTTTTTATACATCCTTTGAAAGGTCAAACAGGATTTGAAAAAAAAGTATCTCTCTTTATTCTACAAAGAAATATTTATCTGTCCATTCCAGTGTACTTTATGCATTTTATACTGTAAAAAATCAAAAATACCAACAAAGTAGTTGCATAGATATAGTTGCAATTTGATTTTGCAGTTGTAATATGGTATTCTGTCGGAATGGTGACATGTTTGGTCTTTTTCCCCTGTGTGTGTCAGCCATCTTGGTTTCACTGATTGTTTTTCCCATTGCAATGATCAATAAATGGGATTTTCCTATATGTGATGATATAATAGCTTTCACTAGATTGGAATATATGCATAAGTTCCCAACATTGAAGGGATATGTTAGCTTTAAAGTGTCAAATTAGGATGGTGGTGGGATGCCACCTTCTAGGTTAGAGGAGAACAGCTGGTTCCAGAGGTGGTGAATTGGATCTACATGGGAACAAATCACCTGGTAGGGGGGGCCATGGTCCCCCTGAAGATCCGTCCCTGTTGTCAATGTGTTTCAGAGATTTTGGACCAGGAACTGAGTAGATCCACCTCACAACATCCCAGCTGGGTCATCCAGTAAAGGATGCCAACAGTATCTATGTGGTGCATGGAGGGCAGCACCCTCATGCACTGCTGGCCTGAAATGCTCCCCTAACCAAGCAATACCCAGCATGAA
>NW_024038314.1:0-52869 GCF_016077235.1 Cyprinodon tularosa
CCGGGGTGGGGGGGGAGGGGGGGTCAGAACGCTCTCTATGGGGGCTTCTGGAAGGGGGGGAGGATGGGGGGGTCAGAACGCTCTCTATGGTGCTTCTGGAGAAGGTGGGGGGAGGGGGGGGTCAGAACGCTTTTCTATGGGCTTCTGGAGAAGGTGGGGAGGATGGGGGGGTCAGAACGCTCTCTATGGTGCTGCTGGAGAAGGTTGGGAGATGTGGGGGGGTCAGAACGCTCTCTATGGGCTTTTGGAGAAGGTGGGAGGATGGGGGGTCAGAACGCTCTCTATGGTGTGCTGGAGAAGGTGGGGAGGATGGGGGGGGTTCAGAACGCTCTCTATGGAGCTTCTGGAGAAGGTGGGGAGGATGGGGGGGTCAGAACGCTCTCTATGGTGCTTCTGGAGAAGGTGGGGAGGATGGGGGGGGGGTCAGAACGCTCTCTATGGAGCTCTGGAGAAGGTGGGGAGGATGGGGGGGGTCAGAACGCTCTCTATGGAGCTTCTGGAGAAGGTGGGGAGGATGGGGGGGTCAGAACGCTCTCTATGTGCTTCTGGAGAAGGTGGGGAGGATGGGGGGGTCAGAACGCTCTCTATGGTGCTTCTGGAGAAGGTGGGGAGGATGGGGGGGTCAGAACGCTCTCTATGGTGCTTCTGGAGAAGGTGGGGAGGATGGGGGGTCAGAACGCTCTCTATGGTGCTTCTGGAGAAGGTGGGGAGGATGGGGGGGGTCAGAACGCTCTCTATGGTGCTTTTGGAGAAGGTGGGGAGGGTGGGGGGGTCAGAACGCTCTCTATTGTGCTTCTGGAGAAGGTGGGGAGGATGGGGTGGGGGGTCAGAACGCTCTCTATTGTGCATACTGGAGAAGGTGGGAGGATGGGGTCGGGGGGGGTCAGAACGCTCTCTATTGTGCTTCTGGAGAAGGTGGGGAGGATGGGGTGGGGGGGTCAGAACGCTCTCTATGGTGCTTCTGGAGAAGGTGGGAGGATGGGGTGGGGGGGGTCAGAACGCTCTCTATTGTGCTTCTGGAGAAGGTGGGAGGATGGGGTGGGGGGGGTCAGAACGCTCTCTATTGTGCTACTGGAGAAGGTGGGGGAGGATGGGGTGGGGGGGGTCAGAACGCTCTCTATTGTGCTTCTGGAGAAGGTGGGGAGGATGGGGTGGGGGGGTCAGAACGCTCTCTATTGTGCTACTGGAGAAGGTGGGGAGGATGGGGTGGGGGGGTCAGAACGCTCTCTATTGTGCTTCTGGAGAAGGTGGGGAGGATGGGGGGGTCAGAACGCTCTCTATTGTGCTTCTGGAGAAGGTGGGGAGGATGGGGTGGGGGGGGTCAGAACGCTCTCTATTGTGCTTCTGGAGAAGGTGGGGAGGATGGGGTGGGGGGGGTCAGAACGCTCTCTATTGTGCTACTGGAGAAGGTGGGGAGGATGGGGTGGGGGGGGTCAGAACGCTCTCTATTGTGCTTCTGGAGAAGGTGGGGAGGATGGGGTGGGGGGGGTCAGAACGCTCTCTATGGTGCTACTGGAGAAGGTGGGGAGGATGGGGTGGGGGGGTCAGAACGCTCTCTATGGTGCTACTGGAGGAGGTGGGGTGGGGGGGTCAGAACGCTCTCTATGGTGCTTCTGGAGAAGGTGGGGAGGATGGGGGGGTCAGAACGCTCTCTATGGTGCTTCTGGAGAAGGTGGGGAGGATGGGGGGGTCAGAACGCTCTCTATGGTGCTTCTGGAGAAGGTGGGGAGGATGGGGGGGTCAGAACGCTCTCTATGGTGCTTCTGGAGAAGGTGGGGAGGATGGGGGGGTCAGAACGCTCTCTATGGTGCTTCTGGAGAAGGTGGGGAGGATGGGGGGGTCAGAACGCTCTCTATGGTGCTTCTGGAGAAGGTGGGGAGGATGGGGGGGGGTCAGAACGCTCTTCATGGTGCTTCTGGAGAAGGTGGGGAGGATGGGGGGGTCAGAACGCTCTCTATGGTGCTTCTGGAGAAGGTGGGGGGGTGGGGGGATCAGAACGCTCTTCATGGTGCTTCTGGAGAAGGTGGGGAGGATGGGGGGGTCAGAACGCTCTCTATGGTGCTTCTGGAGAAGGTGGGGAGGATGGGGGGATCAGAACGCTCTTCATGGTGCTTCTGGAGAAGGTGGTCTGGAGACGCCCAGATTTCGCCCACATCTGGTTTGTGTGTTTTGGAGTTTGCATCAAACGTGTTGCAGCTTGTTTTGTGGTTTACTTTGTTTGAACCTCTCAGTAACCTGTCAGCAACCTGTCAGTCACCTAATAGCAAACTGTCAGCCACCTGTCAGCCACCTGTCAGTCACCTATTAGCAAGCTGTCAGCAACCTGTCAGCAACCTGTCAGTCACCTAATAGCAAACTGTCAGCAACCTGTCAGTCACCTATTAGCAAACTGTCAGCCACCTGTCAGTCACCTATTAGCAAACTGTCAGCAACCTGTCAGCAACCTGTCAGTCACCTGTCAGTCACCTGTCAGCAACCTGTCAGCAACCTGTCAGCCACCTGTCAGTCACCTATTAGCAAACTGTCAGCAACCTGTCAGCAACCTGTCAGTCACCTGTCAGTCACCTGTCAGCAACCTGTCAGTCACCTGTCAGCAACCTGTCAGCCACCTGTCAGCAACCTGTCAGCCACCTGTCAGCAACCTGTCAGCCACCTGTCAGCCACCTGTCAGTCACCTGTCAGCCACCTGTCAGCAACCTGTCAGCCACCTGTCAGCAACCTGTCAGCCACCTGTCAGTCACCTATTAGCAAACTGTCAGCAACCTGTCAGCCACCTGTCAGCCACCTGTCAGTCAGCTGTCAGCCACCTGTCAGTCACCTGTCAGCAACCTGTCAGTCACCTATTAGCAAACTGTCAGCAACCTGTCAGCCACCTGTCAGCCACCTGTCAGCCACCTGTCAGCAACCTGTCAGCAACCTGTCAGCCACCTGTCAGTCACCTATTAGCAAACTGTCAGCAACCTGTCAGCCACCTGTCAGCCACCTGTCAGTCAGCTGTCAGCCACCTGTCAGTCACCTGTCAGCAACCTGTCAGTCACCTATTAGCAAACTGTCAGCAACCTGTCAGCCACCTGTCAGCCACCTGTCAGTCAGCTGTCAGCCACCTGTCAGCAACCTGTCAGTCACCTATTAGCAAACTGTCAGCAACCTGTCAGCCACCTGTCAGCCACCTGTCAGTCAGCTGTCAGCCACCTGTCAGTCACCTGTCAGCAACCTGTCAGTCACCTATTAGCAAACTGTCAGCAACCTGTCAGCCACCTGTCAGCCACCTGTCAGTCACCTATTAGCAAACTGTCAGCAACCTGTCAGTCACCTGTCAGCAACCTGTCAGTCACCTATTAGCAAACTGTCAGCCACCTGTCAGTCACCTGTCAGCCACCGTAGAAATCAGAACCCATTAATCAGACAATCCACACATACCAAGGGGATGGAATGTGGGGGGATTGGAGCATCTTAAAGCTTTATCTTCTTCAGAGATGAAGAACTTTTTCTGAAGAACCCCACAGCATGATGCTGCCACCATCAGGTGTGTGCTCCCAGCAGAGAGCAGAGGCCAAACATGGAGAGGAAACCTGCTATGGTCAATGGATAAGACTATTCATCCCTCAACAGCCAATAGAACAAAGGAGCGGCTTCAGAAGCAGTCTGTGATTGGTCAGTCTGTGATTGGTCAGTCTGGATCCCCGGCTGGAACCCACTATCAATGGAGACCTCACACTCACGGTGACCATTCACAGACCGAGATGAGCTGGAGACAGACCGCAGAACAACGAATGCTGAGGCTGCTTCAACAGACGGGATTGTGTTCCTTGTAATCATAAGGATTCTGCAGGGTTAACATTGTAGGAATGGGTGGTTTCTTGTGTCTCTAGCATTAAGATGCTGCTGTGAAAACACTCAATAAAACACACCATCACTCTGGCTGTTAAAAAGATGGGTTTTAATAGTGCACAAAGGTATGAAAACAGCTTAGAAACCATTAGAACCGGCTGATAAAGGAGATAAATTGTCTTTTTAAGCCTGTTTTCGATTGTCCTTCTTCATAAATGACTGAAAACAAGACAAAGAATCTGAGAAAGGAAAAACCCACCCATGATTTCACAAGCACCACCCATAGAAGACAAAACGTAATCATTCAGCTGAAATCATGACAAAGGGGAGGCTGGCGGAGTGAGGAGAATGTCTTAAAGAGCTCAGACTGGTCTTCTCCATGCCACCAGTTAACCAGCAGTGTAATAAAACCTGACATAGAGCAGGATGAGTGGAATAAGATCTACATTCCACTGCTTCCATCTGTAGCGTTTCCATGAAGGAAGAAGTTCTTTGTGTGATAAAAAACAAACCCAGACTCTGCCGTGATGATTTCAGCTTTCAGGATCAACATCAATAAAACCTCAACCCCGTCAGTTTCTGACAGCAGGCTGTCTCCATGGAAACGCTCACCAGCACAGCCATGATTGGCTAAAGGGATTTGGTCCTTTATGAAAGGCAAGAAAAATAGTTTTAATAATTAACAAAAGAACAATGAGGACAGATCCCGAAACAGAAGAACAGCATTATGGGGAATTACAGAAATCTGACAGATTTTATGCAGCAGCACTGCTGCCTGAGAAATTAGGGTTATGGCCCAGATTACGCAGCAACCAGGGCATCCAGGCCAGTTTGTTCCTTTGCAGTTTGGGTAATTTAATGCAGAACTTCCTGATCCTCCATCCAGAATTTAAAGAGCAGATCTTTAATTAACTCTCACGCTGTTCCAGGTTGCTCTTGTTTCTTGGATTGATCTGGTACACAAAGAGCTTGACCAGCATGAGGTATTAAGTAATAATATGGAACCAAGTGTTATTAAATGTGAGATACGAGCCTTTTTATGATCACTGATCTCCACCCGGATAAAAAAAACGATGTAGAAAAACTAATACAGAGGTATGAGAGCGAGAGAAGCCTCAGAGGTACGTCAGAGAGACCCAACGGAGGTACGTCAGAGAGACCCAACGGAGGTACGTCAGAGAGACCCAACGGAGGTACGTCAGAGAGACCCAACAGAGGTACATCAGAGAGACCCAACGGAAGTACATCAGCGCGACCCAACAGAGATACGTCAGTAAGACCCAACAGAGGTACATCAGAGAGACCCAACAGAGGTACGTCACAGAGACCCAACGGAAGTATATCAGCGAGACCCAACGGAGGTACATCAGAGAGACCCAACAGAGGTACATCAGAGAGACCCAAGAGAGGTACATAAGCGAGACCCAACAGAGGTACGTCAGTGAGACCCAACAGAGGATTTATCAGCGAGACCCAACGGACGGTACATCAGTGAGACCCAACAGAGATACGTCAGAGAGACCCAACGGAGGGTACGTCAGTGAGACCCAATGGAGGGTACGTCAGTGAGACCCAACAGAGGTACATCAGAGAGACCCAACGGAAGTACATCAGCGCGACCCAACAGAGATACGTCAGTAAGACCCAACAGAGGTACGTCAGTGAGACCCAACAGAGGATTTATCAGCGAGACCCAACAGAGATACGTCAGTAAGACCCAACAGAGATACGTCAGTGAGACCCAACAGAGGATTTATCAGCGAGACCCAACAAAGATACGTCAGTAAGACCCAACAGAGATACGTCAGTAAGACCCAACAGAGATACGTCAGTAAGACCCAACAGAGGTACGTCAGTGAGACCCAACAGAGGTACGTCAGTAAGACCCAACAGAGATACGTCAGTAAGACCCAACAGAGGTACGTCAGTGAGACCCAACAGAGGATTTATCAGCGAGACCCAACAAAGATACGTCAGTAAGACCCAACAGAGATACGTCAGTAAGACCCAACAGAGATACGTCAGTAAGACCCAACAGAGGTACGTCAGTGAGACCCAACAGAGGATTTATCAGCGAGACCCAACAGAGATACGTCAGTAAGACCCAACAGAGGTACGTCAGTGAGACCCAACAGAGGATTTATCAGCGAGACCCAACAGAGATAAGTCAGTGAGACCCAACAGATGCGCATCAGTGAGACCCAACAGAGGTATGTAACGGGTACATCAGCGTGTGACCCAGGAAAGGTACAAAACAGCAAAGGAGCAAACAGACCCAAAGCCTTGGATGACCCTGATCATAAGGAAAAGTTTAGCGGTTTTTCTTCTAATTGTTTGTTAAGGCAGAAAATGAAGGTCATTCTCCACACAGAACAAAAAAACAAAAAAAAAAACCGACAGGGAGAAGATGAATAAATTAATGGGTGGTGGCACTGGGGTGATCTTCGGCCGAGCAGTTTCTATACCGGACACCTGCAGGACAAGAAAAGATCTCAAGCATTTCAGAATAAAGGATCACATAAAGATTCAAGTATTCACCCCCACTCTAACCGTCCAACTAGGAGTTCAAAGAATCTTAAATCTGCTTCTCTGTGATGCAGATATAATAACCCCCCCCCCCCCACGGAGGAAACACTCACCTTGAGGAAGGAGCATCAGTCATGAGGTGAAACGGTGTGTAGTGGAATAAGACTCTCACTCTGCTCGTGGTTATCTGCTAGTCTGGGAGAAGAGGGAAGCCAATCACCACCATCATCATCATCATCATCATCAGCAGCAGCATCATCATCATCACCATCATCACCTCCATCATCATCATCATCATCATCATCATCACCACCAATATAAGGAAGAACAACTTAGCCCATTGCCTCTACAGGGGGATTGGTATGAGTGATCAAAGAGCCTCATGTCAGCGAGGCTTTGGGTCCATTAACAGAACCGGCGCAGCGGGTCGGGGTGGTTTCCTCATACACGCTTTGTTTTAAAAAAATAGAAATATACAAAATCTAACGGCGGATGTCTGGGGGCCAGTGATTGGCCTCCATGTTCTGAATGCTGGCGTTCCATAAAGAATAAATGATGAACAGTTTAGTTTGTGCCTTCAAGTCGTTGCCCATAGGAAGACGTCACTGGATATAACCTAACGGAATATCTTCAGAACGGCTCCAAATGACACTAAACTCAGATGGGAGAGTAGAACATGATGGAATAACGGAAAATCAAGGGGCCAATGGCAAAAAAAAAAAATTCCCCCTAATGACTTTTTTTCAGCCTTCAAGGAAGTGGAGCTGTAACCTGGATCGCGTGCTTTAGACCGTCGTGCTTTGGATGGTCGTGCTTTAGATTGTCGCGCTGTAGATCGTCGTGCTTTACATCATTGTGCTTAGATGGTCGTGTTTTAGATCAGTCACCTGTCAGCAACCTGTTTAGATAAAACTGCAGCTCTTCTGAGTTCTCTACATCCAGTCTGTTCTCTACATCCAGTCTGTTCTCTGCATCCAGTCTGTTCTCTGCATCCAGTCTGTTCTCTACATCCAGTCTGTTCTCTACATCCAGTCTGTTCTCTACATCCAGTCTGTTCTCTACATCCAGTCTGTTCTCTACATCCAGTCTGTTCTCTGCATCCAGTCTGTTCTCTACATCCAGTCTGTTCTCTACATCCAGTCTGTTCTCTACATCCAGTCTGTTCTCTACATCCAGTCTGTTCTCTACATCCAGTCTGTTCTCTACATCCAGTCTGTTCTCTACATCCAGTCTGTTCTCTGCATCCAGTCTGTTCTCTACATCCAGTCTGTTCTCTACATCCAGTCTGTTCTCTACATCCAGTCTGTTCTCTGCATCCAGTCTGTTCTCTACATCCAGTCTGTTCTCTACATCCAGTCTGTTCTCTACATCCAGTCTGTTCTCTACATCCAGTCTGTTCTCTACATCCAGTCTGTTCTCTACATCCAGTCTGTTCTCTACATCCAGTCTGTTCTCTACATCCAGTCTGTTCTCTACATCCAGTCTGTTCTCTACATCCAGTCTGTTCTCTACATCCAGTCTGTTCTCTACATCCAGTCTGTTCTCTACATCCAGTCTGTTCTCTACATCCAGTCTGTTCTCTACATCCAGTCTGTTCTCTACATCCAGTCTGTTCTCTACATCCAGTCTGTTCTCTACATCCAGTCTGTTCTCTACATCCAGTCTGTTCTCTACATCCAGTCTGTTCTCTACATCCAGTCTGTTCTCTACATCCAGTCTGTTCTCTGCATCCAGACTGTAGTGGCAACTTCGGAGCCACCGCTTCAGAGTGGAAATATAGATCAGATCCAACGCGCGTCTTCCAAAAATAGAGGCATTTATTTTTCTTTCACTAACGTACAAAACAAAAGCGCTCCCGCATCACGCGGTTGAAAAACTGTTTGTCCCTTCCACTCTACCTGAGCGGCAGGTGACAGCACCTATTAATCAAATCAGCTCAACGTTACGCCCACAGACAGGAAGAGAGCAAATAAACAAATCAGAAAGAAAACAGACATATTTCCAACTAAAGATTCAAAACTAAATCAGGAGAATTAGAATGCGAATAAGTTCATAATAAATTCAGGGAAAAAGAAAAAATAAAAAATAAAAAAAAATAAATAAAAGAGATGCAAAACGGCTCCAACATTCCGGCCCCTAATTGATCATACTATGGCAATTAAACACATACATTCACAAGGAACCGTGCATTTCAAAAGAGCATTCAAATAAAGTCTTTCACATTCCTTTTCTTTTTTGTCCTTTTTTTCACATTAAGTCCCTTTATGTATTCATAAATCATTCATAAATAAATCATTCATAAATAAATCATTCATAAATAAAAAGTAGTCCTTTCAAAAGAAAATCAAGGGATTTCCAAAAAAATCAAGAATTACGTTCATTTAGTCCATAAGACAACATACAGTAAACACCATAGTCAGACTGTTTTTAGTCATATTTTCAGATATTCAAAAGCGGTTCAATTTTTTTCGCATATCCGGCCATTTACTCAATCAATACCTTTACATATTACATAGAAAACATGAAAGCTTAATTCAATAAACTATTCTATGGTCAGTAAAGTGTATGAGTGTTCTGGTCAATAAGGAACGGTCAGTCAGGCCATGTCTCTGAGGAGGCAAAGCTTTGTGATTGGCCTTTCTAGAACACCAGTCTGAGTCTTGACTTTGACACGACGTACGAATCCTTTTGCATCAGGGAAAGTTTCTATTACACGTCCCATCGGCCAGGAATTTCGGGGTGATGTGTCATCAATGATGAGGACGACGTCATCAGATTTAAGATTTCTTTTTACTTCGTTCCATCTTTGTCTCTCCTGCATCAGTGAGAGGTATTCACGTGTCCATCTCTTCCAGAAGAGATCTGAGAGGAACTGAACCTGCTTCCATCTTCTCCTAGCATAGCAGTCCTGCTTGTTAAAGAGCCCCGGTGGAAGGATGGGCTTTGCTTTAAGCAGTAGTAGATGGTTCGGAGTAAGAGGTTCAGGATCTGTCGGATCTCCAGATGTTATTGTTATTGGACGTGCATTGAGAATAGCCTCCACTTCACAGAGGGTGGTTTGAAGACATTCGTCGTCCAAGGTCTGTTCTTTGATCACAGAGTAGAGTGCTTTCTTGATGATCCGTATGAGGCGCTCCCACACACCTCCGTGATGAGAGCCGTAAGGTGGGTTGAATGTCCATTTGATTCCTTCTGTATGCATCTGATTCTGTATTTTACTATGGTCCAGCTGAGCCAGAGCTTCCCTCAGTTCCCGCTCTGTTCCCACGAAATTGGTTCCATTGTCAGACAGAATCTCTTTTACTTGGCCTCGTCTGCAGACAAATCTGCGGATGACTGAAATACAGGAATCTGTATTAAGGGAGTAGGCCATCTCTAAGTGTACAGCTCTGCTGGCAAGACATGTAAACAGGGCGCCGTACCTCTTCACTCGACTACGGCCCCTCTTAACTTCTATGGGCCCAAAGTAGTCCAAGCCCGTGTGAGTAAAGGGGGGCAGATCTGGGGTTACTCGCACCAAAGGCAAGTCCGCCATCTTCTGCTTCATAGCTGCTCCATGCCATCGTTTGCAGAGTGTGCAGTCACGGGTTATTCTCCTGGCTGACGAATTGGCTTTTGGGATCCAGTATTTTGTTCTTAGTTTCGAGAGCATTTGATTCTTTCCACAATGTCCTACTAATTTGTGAGTGTGGCGCAACAGTAAAGTTGACAGATGGCTGTCATTAGGCAAGATGGCCGGGTGCTTGATCTCTTCAGGCATAGCCAGTCTGCTCAGCCTGCCACCAACTCTCAGAATTCCATTCTGAAGAACAGGATCCAACTTGTAGAGTCGACTGCTTCTCTTCACAGCTTGGCCCTTCTGTAAAGCATATACTTCGTCTCCAAAAGAGTGATGTTGAATGAAAGACGTAAGAGCCTCCTCAGCAGCGCTGAGATCTTTTACTGACAACTGTCGGTCTGCAGGATCTGGTTTTATTGACAGATTTAATGTGACACTTGTCTTCCTCTTTTGGATCAGATGCTTCTTGAACTTCAGTAGCCAGGCTGCAGATCTGAGGAGTTTGTTCCATTCTGAGAAGTACTCTATGAAACGAATTAGAGGACTGTTATAGGCTACTGTGGCAAGAGTTATGGCAGCTTGTTTTACCTCTGGGTCACTGATAGACAGCTCTAGAGGGTCCATGATGAGCTTCGGCCAGGCTACTTCGGATTCAAACAGAAAGTCTGGGGCTTCTATCCAACTTGTGCCTTTTAGAAAGGTCTCTGCCCACATTCCTCTGGATGCTTTGTCCGCTGGATTAAGATCAGTTCTAATATGACGCCATTGTGACTTCTGTGTCAGGTCTCTGATGACTGTTACTCTGTTAGCCACAAAGGTCTTGAATCTCTGTGTGTCACTTATGATGTATTTGAGAACAGATGTGCTATCAGTCCAAAACACAGAGTCTATCATCTCAAACTCCAGTTCTTTCGTCAGCATTTGATCTATCCGAGCAGCTAGAACTGCTGATGTCAGCTCCAGTCTGGGAATAGTCACTACCTTTAAAGGAGCCACTCTTGCTTTCCCCATCACAAAGGCAATGTGAGGAGGTCCACATCTGCTGGTCAGTCGCAGGTAACTTACTGTCCCATAGCCACTCTCACTAGCATCGCAAAAATGGTGCAGTTGAGCGCTTGTGATTTCAAAACCAGCTGGTTTGTAGCATCTTCCAATTCTGAAGCTGGAAATCATCTGAAGTTCTTTCAGCCACTCCTTCCATTTAAATGCAAGAGCTGTTGGGATTTCTTCATCCCATCCGCAATTCATCTTGCATAACTCTTGAAGGATCTTTTTTCCAGACAGCATAACTGGTGATAAGAATCCCAGGGGATCGTAAACTGAATTAAGCACTGACAGAATTCCTCTTCTATTATGTGGTTGTTCTTTGAGAGTGATATTAAAGAAGAATGTGTCAGATTCGATGTCCCATCGCATGCCAAGGGCACGTTCCGCAGGAAGTTTGTCTCTCTCCAAGTCAATGTTCTTAATGTCTTTGGCCCGTTCCTCTGAGGGTAATGAGGCTAGGACAGCACGGCTGTTACTAGTCCATTTGGTAAGCTTAAATCCACCTGTGGCGCATACTGCCTTCAGGTCATGGACCAGAGTGATGGCTTTGCTTGCATCTGGAACTGATTTGAGACAATCATCCACATAAAAGTTGTGTCTGATGGTGGCAAGAACGGAAGTGTCTGCTTTATTCTTATTATCCTCAGCTGTCTGTCGGAGTGCAAAGTTTGCGCAGCTTGGGGAGGAAACTGCTCCGAACAAATGCACAACCATTCTGAATTCTCTGAGTGGTTGGTTAGTGTTACCATCTGGCCACCATAAAAATCTCAGAAAATCCACATCATTTTCAGGAATTCTGACTTGGTGGAACATTCCCTCTATGTCCCCCATCACTGCCACTGATTCCTGTCGGAAACGAAGGAGTACACCCAATAAGGAGTTCGTAAGGTCTGGGCCTTGCAGTAACTCGGAGTTCAAAGACGTACCTTGAAATGAAGATGTACAGTCGAAGACCACACGGATAGATTTTTTCTGTTTGTGATAGACCCCGTGGTGTGGGATGTACCAAAGTCTTCCATCCATCCGGAGGAGCTGTTCTTCAGGTACCATTTCTGCAAACCCTTTATTGAAAACATCATTCATGAAGTTGAGGTAATCATTTTTAAATGACTGGTCTTTCTCTAGTCTTCTCTTGAGACCTAGAGCTCTTTGTTCAGCCATTTTCCTATTGTTCGGCAGGTGAAGGTCATCTCTGCGGAACGGCAGTCGTAATTCATAGTGACCTTCTTTCTTTGTGATGGATTCATTCATTATTTTAAGAAATCTTTTATCTTCAACAGAGTGTTCTGCTTTCTCTTGGTGCGCCAATTCTGAGAAATCTTGATTGTATTGTCGGACCAAGAGTTCTTCCAGACGAGCCACTGATATTCTGTTGGATGTTATCTGTGGTCGGCCATGTTGGTCTAAGGGTGGGCTAGTACCCAGAGGTCCATTCACTATCCAACCCAGGTGTGTTAGGACAGCGTACGGCCCCCTGTCTTGGCTGTTAATGACCTTCAGCGGTTCTAAGGCTTTGGGAACGTTCACTCCAATCAGCAGACTAACGTCAGCACTGATGGACTTCAACTGGACTGCTTGAAGGTAAGGCCATTGTTTGAGCTCTTCCTCACGTGTGATGTTCCCTCCGTTAACAGGTATGGCGGGTTGTGTAAATACCTCCGGAAGCTCTATGAAGTCATCACCATCTAGGCTACATACTTGGATTCCACTCACCTTGTAGGTCTGCACAGGCTTTTCTTGACCCATGGTTCGAAGTAAGATGTCCGTTTTCCTTCCTCTTATGGACAGTTGCTCCATGAGCGTCTCTGTACAGAATGTTGCGGAACTTCCCGAATCCAGAAAAGCATACGTTTCAACAACATGAGTTCCCTTGGCTGTTTTTACCTTTACAGGCACGATAGGCAATTTGTGGTCAATGGTACCGGCCCCTGTTTGGACTGTAGATGCCATGCCCAGGATGATTGAGTCTGTGCCACTGCTGGCATCTTTCTTGGCCACTGAAGAGACAGTCACATTTCCTACAGCGCCATCTGGAGGACTGTTTGCTATGTGCAAGATGGTGGGGTGCCTCTTACCACATGAGCGGCATATCAAACGGTTTTTACATGATTTACTTAAATGGCCTTTAATCAAACACGCAAAGCAGAAACCATTTTTCTTCAGAAAATCAACTTTCTGTTGATGAAGGATCTTTGTTATTTTCTGACATGTTTCCAAAGCATGATTTCCTTTACAGTAGGTGCATGGTCTAAGAAATGCATCATTCATATCGGCTGTAGGGCCTTTAATTCCATTTTCCATTTTTACAGGATAAGTTCTGTTAGGGTCAGCAACACAAACGACTGGGGAGACTGTGGTAGCAAAACTTTTCTTTGCACCAGATTTTACATGTGGCAGATCTGCTACCATCCGTCTTGGTTGGCTGATTTTAGTGACGTCTTGAATGTCACCAAACACAGGGTCTTGCAATATTTTTACCTGCTTTTCGATGAACTTAACAAGATCACAGAATTTGGGTCTCTGCTGTGTTTGCTCCATAATGTCACATACAACAGATCTCCATTTTTCTCTGAGCTTGTACGGAAGTTTTGACACTATTAATTTCATGTTTGATGGTAAATCAAGTTCTGACATATACTGAAAAGATTGCACAGCATTCTTGCAACTTCTTAAATACAGTCCATAACTATGCAGTGCTTTAACATCATCTGGTCTTATTGTAGCCCAGGTCAAGGCCTTATTCATATAAGCTGATGCGATTTTAAACTCATTTCCAAAATGATGTTTCAGTAAACGCTTTGCTTCAATAAAACCAGCTGTAGTATCCAGATGTAAACAGCTTCTGACAAGTTCTTTTGGTTGGCCCGCTGTAAACTGTTCAAGGAAATACAGTCGGTCCTCATTACTGTCAGTCTTGTCTTCTATATTGTGCCTGAATGCCTGCATAAAGAGCTGGAACTCTAAAGGGTCACCACTGAAAACAGGAACTTCTTTTTTAGGGAGTGATGTTTGAGATACAACTGAAACAAGCAGATTTGTCAGGTCTGACTGTCTTTGTATTGAAATATTTGAATGTTCAGACTGGTCCCTTCCAGGAGTAGATTCCTTTCTTGTTTGTACATCTGTCATGGTGACCTTAGATGAATTTGGTTTAATTTTTTGTTTTGCGGGTGCTGCTGTTACCGGTGGTTCAGACATTTGATGTTCACGCAGGGTTTTCTGTAATGGGGTCTTAGGTACTGCTCCTAGTTCAACGAAGTGAGGGGGAGACAGAATAGACTCAATTCTGCTGCTTTCACTGGATTTCACTTCAACAGTTTTGGTCTTGTGACTTTGCAAATATCCTTCCAGATATGCATTCATATCATCCTCTGTTTCATATTGTGGCTTTGTTTCTTGGCTTGGATCAAGTTCCTCTAACACCTTTAATTTACTGTGTGAAATAGCAAGATCTTCTTGTAATTGAAGTGTTTCCAATTTTGCTTGTAACTTCACCTTTTCCAGTTCTATTTCGTGCTTCTCCTTTAAAACTTTAGCTTTAGCCAATAAACCAGCTTTGTCAACTACTATCTGAACGCGAATAGATGAAACTGTGGAGGATATTTTGGAAGTCTTTGATGCAGTCTTAGATACTCTGGACGCACTGTCAGTCACATCAACTAGAGTCTGTGGATCTATGTTTTGTTGTTTCAACCATTCATCAACATTAACAAGGAATTCATTGTATCTAGCCATTCTAGGTTCATACCAATCAAGATTTTCACTCTCTCTCACATCATCAGACAACAGAGCTTGAGTAGACTCATGACAGAACTTAAAATCATTCAATATTGTGTGGAACGCAGCCACTTCCCGTTTCACATCCTCAACATCAACATTCTCACACATTATAGCTTTGATCTCATTCATTTTGCGAGTGCATTGTCCAAGTTTACCACGTCGGGTTGCGCTGAGCGCTTTGAAAGACAGCTCGCTTTTATAGCCTTGCTCTTCCAAGCCTCTGACCTCATTCTGGCCTTCTTCATCAGACATGATCTCAGTTTATTTTAAGTAGTTCGTTTAAATTCGTTTCGTGTCTTTCCAAAACAACGTCAGTATTCAACAGTTCAGTTCCGTTTATTACGCGCATTCATTTAGTTTCATTTGCGCGCATCCAAGCGCTTAAACTTAGTTCTTTTTTATTGGAGGCCCGTTGGTTTCCTTTTAGTCAGCGGTTCAAATAACGTCCACAAACAGTCTATTTGATCGTATTAACATCGTCAAGCGACATTAAAAGTGTCCGCTTCCAATAATCATTCAGTTCAGCAACAGTCACGTTAGATGAGCGATTGCGCTGTTAACGTTATTGGCCATCCAAACTATTCCAGTCTCTCCAAATGTTTGCTCACCTGGGTCGAAGAACAATAAGCCGCCAGGTTACTCACACAACAGCTGAGACGTATTGCAGGTAGCGTCAAGTCCACACACATCTTGAAGTAATCCACAATTGGAAACGTTAATCCACAATCAGGCAATATCCGACGCTTCGGGACAGTTTTTCAACTTAATGTAGTGGCAACTTCGGAGCCACCGCTTCAGAGTGGAAATATAGATCAGATCCAACGCGCGTCTTCCAAAAATAGAGGCATTTATTTTTCTTTCACTAACGTACAAAACAAAAGCGCTCCCGCATCACGCGGTTGAAAAACTGTTTGTCCCTTCCACTCTACCTGAGCGGCAGGTGACAGCACCTATTAATCAAATCAGCTCAACGTTACGCCCACAGACAGGAAGAGAGCAAATAAACAAATCAGAAAGAAAAACAGACATATTTCCAACTAAAGATTCAAAACTAAATCAGGAGAATTAGAATGCGAATAAGTTCATAATAAATTCAGGGAAAAAGAAAAAATAAATAATAAAAAAAAAAAATAAAAGAGATGCAAAACGGCTCCAACACAGACTGTTCTCTACATCCAGTCTGTTCTCTACATCCAGTCTGTTCCCTACATCCAGTCTGTTCTCTACATCCAGTCTGTTCTCTACATCCAGTCTGTTCTCTACATCCAGTCTGTTCTCTACATCCAGTCTGTTCTCTGCATCCAGTCTGTTCTCTACATCCAGTCTGTTCTCTACATCCAGTCTGTTCTCTACATCCAGTCTGTTCTCTACATCCAGTCTGTTCTCTACATCCAGTCTGTTCTCTGCATCCAGTCTGTTCTCTGCATCCAGTCTGTTCTCTACATCCAGTCTGTTCTCTACATCCAGTCTGTTCTCTACATCCAGTCTGTTCTCTACATCCAGTCTGTTCTCTACATCCAGTCTGTTCTCTACATCCAGTCTGTTCTCTACATCCAGTCTGTTCTCTACATCCAGTCTGTTCTCTACATCCAGTCTGTTCTCTGCATCCAGACTGTTCTCTACATCCAGTCTGTTCTCTACATCCAGTCTGTTCTCTACATCCAGTCTGTTCTCTACATCCAGTCTGTTCTCTACATCCAGTCTGTTCTCTACATCCAGTCTGTTCTCTACATCCAGTCTGTTCTCTACATCCAGTCTGTTCTCTACATCCAGTCTGTTCCCTACATCCAGTCTGTTCTCTACATCCAGTCTGTTCTCTACATCCAGTCTGTTCCCTACATCCAGTCTGTTCTCTACATCCAGTCTGTTCTCTACATCCAGTCTGTTCTCTACATCCAGTCTGTTCTCTACATCCAGTCTGTTCTCTACATCCAGTCTGTTCTCTACATCCAGTCTGTTCTCTACATCCAGTCTGTTCTCTACATCCAGTCTGTTCTCTACATCCAGTCTGTTCTCTGCATCCAGTCTGTTCTCTACATCCAGTCTGTTCCCTACATCCAGTCTGTTCTCTGCATCCAGTCTGTTCTCTACATCCAGTCTGTTCTCTACATCCAGTCTGTTCTCTACATCCAGTCTGTTCTCTGCATCCAGTCTGTTCTCTACATCCAGTCTGTTCTCTACATCCAGTCTGTTCTCTGCATCCAGTCTGTTCTCTACATCCAGTCTGTTCTCTACATCCAGTCTGTTCTCTGCATCCAGTCTGTTCTCTACATCCAGTCTGTTCTCTACATCCAGTCTGTTCTCTACATCCAGACTGTTCTCTGCATAGAGGGTGTTCTCTATGTCCAGTCTGTTCTCTACATCCAGTCTGTTCTCTACATCCAGTCTGTTCTCTGCATCCAGACTGTTCTCTACATCCAGTCTGTTCTCTACATCCAGTCTGTTCTCTACATCCAGTCTGTTCTCTACATCCAGACTGTTCTCTACATCCAGTCTGTTCTCTACATCCAGTCTGTTCTCTACATCCAGTCTGTTCTCTACATCCAGTCTGTTCCTTACATCCAGTCTGTTCTCTACATCCAGTCTGTTCTCTACATCCAGTCTGTTCTCTACATCCAGTCTGTTCCCTGCATCCAGTCTGTTCTCTGCATCCAGTCTGTTCTCTACATCCAGTCTGTTCTCTGCATCCAGTCTGTTCTCTACATCCAGTCTGTTCTCTACATCCAGTCTGTTCTCTACATCCAGTCTGTTCTCTGCATCCAGTCTGTTCCCTACATCCAGTCTGTTCTCTACATCCAGTCTGTTCTCTACATCCAGTCTGTTCTCTACATCCAGTCTGTTCCCTACATCCAGTCTGTTCTCTGCATCCAGTCTGTTCTCTACATCCAGTCTGTTCTCTACATCCAGTCTGTTCTCTGCATCCAGTCTGTTCTCTACATCCAGACTGTTCTCTACATCCAGGCTGTTCTCTACATCCAGTCTGTTCTCTACATCCAGTCTGTTCTCTACATCCAGTCTGTTCTCTACATCCAGTCTGTTCTCTACACCCAGTCTGTTCTCTACATCCAGTCTGTTCTCTACATCCAGTCTGTTCTCTACATCCAGTCTGTTCTCTACATCCAGTCTGTTCTCTACATCCAGTCTGTTCTCTACATCCAGTCTGTTCTCTACATCCAGTCTGTTCTCTACATCCAGTCTGTTCTCTGCATCCAGTCTGTTCTCTACATCCAGTCTGTTCTCTGCATCCAGTCTGTTCTCTACATCCAGTCTGTTCTCTACATCCAGTCTGTTCTCTACATCCAGTCTGTTCTCTACATCCAGTCTGTTCCCTACATCCAGTCTGTTCTCTACATCCAGTCTGTTCTCTACATCCAGTCTGTTCTCTACATCCAGTCTGTTCTCTACATCCAGTCTGTTCCCTACATCCAGTCTGTTCTCTGCATCCAGTCTGTTCTCTACATCCAGTCTGTTCTCTACATCCAGTCTGTTCTCTACATCCAGTCTGTTCTCTGCATCCAGTCTGTTCTCTACATCCAGTCTGTTCCCTACATCCAGTCTGTTCTCTACATCCAGTCTGTTCTCTGCATCCAGTCTGTTCTCTACATCCAGTCTGTTCTCTACATCCAGTCTGTTCTCTGCATCCAGTCTGTTCTCTACATCCAGTCTGTTCCCTACATCCAGTCTGTTCTCTACATCCAGTCTGTTCTCTACATCCAGTCTGTTCTCTACATCCAGTCTGTTCTCTACATCCAGTCTGTTCTCTGCATCCAGTCTGTTCTCTACATCCAGTCTGTTCTCTACATCCAGTCTGTTCTCTACATCCAGTCTGTTCTCTACATCCAGGCTGTTCTCTACATCCAGTGTGTTCTCTACATCCAGGCTGTTCTCTGCATCCAGACTGTTCGGGTTTGTTCCTGTTCCTCTGCTTGGTTCGGATGTGGGTCACAGCTGAAGGTGACCTCAGAGAAACACTTCCTTTCAGGTTGAGAAAAGTAATTTTTTGTTGTGTCTTCATAAAGAAAAACAGATCAGAGCCCTTTTTTATTTTACTATGTGAGAAATAAAATATTTCCGTGCACCCCTTGCAATACCCTCGTGGACCTCTAGGGGTACGCGTCCCCCTGGTTGGGAAACACTGCTGTAATCTAGCGTGTGGGCAGCTGTACCTCTGAATGCGATGTTTCCTAAAAGCAAAAGTGTAGAGTCTCCTCAGGCCCAGCAGGACGGGGTCCCAGTTGTTGTAGTGACACAAGAGAGCGGCGATGAAGAAGGAGAGGAAGACGGGGATGGCTCCAGCGAAGAACAACCAGGAGAAATGGACCTGTAGGGAAAGAACCATTTCAATAGCTTGGTGTCTGCAGCAGAGCCATAGCAGCTCACTCTGGACACACAAGATCTACCTTCTGCAGACAAATATCTGCCAGGATGGAGAGCGGGATGGTGAGGCTCAGAGCCAGAGTCCCGATGAGAGACGAGGTCAGAAAACATCCCCTGAAGACAGAGGAGAACATCAGCAAACCCACAGCAAGGCTCTGACCTGCACACATCACAGCCTGGCTACTCACCACAGCCAGAGGAACTCGGACAGAACCGTCCCGATCAGGCCGTTGATCAGGATGTAGCTCCACACCAGCTGGCTGGGAAGCTCAAAGGCCTCGAAGCCCGAGTAGTGGAGCAGGAGGAAGCCGGGCCACAGCAGCAGCAGGTTGAACAGACCTACAAACCCTGAGGAGCAGACCACAGCTGCAGCTCAGCACGGCTTTCTCCTGAGCTACCGGCTGCCTCACCCTGTAGGAAGGCCCCGGGCCACGGTTACTGGGGCCCCAAAGGGCTCTTATGGATTTCTAACCCATGCATGTCATGAATGCCCAGATCTGCAAAGGAGCTTAGAGGGAATATCGCCCTGAGGAGGAGAAGCAGGCAGCCGCAGCAGAACAACAAACCGTAGAAAATAGAAGAAAACACATCAATGAAAGTTAGAAAACTGACTGTTTACAAAAAAGTTCTGTTAAACCGACTGGGTGGAGATAGGAACACCCACCGATAGGGGGGGGGGGGGGTTAGGGAGGGGACCAGCTGTCCAGGGCCCAGGGTGGGGGGGGGCCCTGAATCAGCCACAAATATTATTATTTAAAGATGTTTGCAAAGAAACTGGAGCTTTATTCTTATTTTTAATCAAATAATACTGATTAATACTATAGTATTAATACTATAGTATTAATACTATAGTATTAATACTATAGTATTAATACTATAGTACTAACCATCACCCCACCAGCCATTCCTTCTAACTGGTTCAGCTGCTGACGCAGACTCTCTGAGGTTTATGAAGCTGTTATTACATCAGGCTGGCTGCGCTGCAGGTGAGGACATAGAACCCTCTGCAGACGGTCAGGTAGCAGCTCCATCACTTGAACATGGAGGGAACAGCCACTCTCACCTGAAGAAGCCGCAGGAACAGCTTTAGATGGAACACTACTTTAGTTCAGCCTCACCTGCAGACAGTCAGAGCTTACAGCGTCTGATGGAGCAGAAAACTCATTACTTTCTGTCCATCGTTCCCTTTCTCTGCTAGATGAAGTTATAATCCAGACCGCCATATAGTGACTGATGTCACTATATGGTGCGTCCACAGCTGCAGCAATGCTGCGGTGGACCTGAATAGGCAGTCCTACTGGACAGCCTGAACTAAAGAAAGATTCTGACCAGAACATTTTATGGTCTAATGTCAACATGTGACACAGGCAGAAACCTCTAAGGTATAGAAAGATCTCTACCAATAAATAAAACATTTAAGTGTTACCTGAGATGCTTGCATTAAATAAATAAATATTGCTTTTTAATAATTTATTGCTTTATAATTTTCACTTAATTAACTTTTAAATATGTTTCTCTTCCAGAAGTTTACTTAAAAAAATGTAACATTTTAGGCAAGACCTCATTCAAAGATTGATCAAGATCAAGATATATGACATATACATACATACATATATATATATATATATATATATATATATAAATTATATATATATATATTTACATATACATACATATATGTATATATATATGTATATATTTATACATATATACACATACTAAGCATTTTGTTCAAATGATTCTCCAGATGTTCAATAAAACAGAAGAGTTGAACATCCATCTAGAGAACAAACACTGATGATGATGGATGATTTACAGGGATTTTTATGTTTATTAATCTTCTTCTTATTTCTGCTTTTTTGCTTAAATGTCACATGCAGCAGTGAATTGTGGTTAATACAATTCATTGAAGTCCATATAGATCTATGGATGAAGAGCGCATGGGGAGTGCGCCCCCACGCACTCGAACCGTCAGTGGAAAGAAGCAGTTAGAGTACAGCATGTACAGCATGCGGGGAATGGGCCAAATTCCCTTTAAACATATTACCGCCACCTAGAGGGCTGGAGGGAGAAACTCTCTCCTCACTCAGGATAAATGCCATGGCAGGTAAACTGAACAATCCTGAATGACAAACAGAACCTGGAGCTGCTGGTTCGTCAACCGTCAACAGTGACTGATCTGCACCTGTCTGAACCCACATCCAGTTATCATCTAAGACTGGCTGCGCTCTGCTAAAAACATCTCTGCGCCTTGGACGGGTGACTGGAAGGAAGAAGGTTAGAATCCAAAGCACCGTACCAAAAAACATGGGGATGTCCAGCCTATCCTCCCGATCCACCCTTCTCTTGATCAGCACTATGTAGACGGCGTACAGCATGGCGCCCGCCAGAGACCACAGGGAACCTTCAGAGAAGATTCAGTTCAGCATCTTCAGAAAACAAGTTTAACTGAGCAGAAGGAAGCAGGGAGTAGATTTCATGGTTACCTACAACTCCTTTGTCATCAGGGCTCTCCATGCTGGACAAACTCACCAGAGAAACACCCCCCATGCTGCAAAAACAAGCAGCCAAGCAGGATTTAGGAATTAACAGGGTTTATAAACACCAGCAGTTGGATCGAATCTGGGGTCAATTCTCCTAAAACATTTAGCTGCTCTGTGCTACTTACCTGAGAGCTACGGCTAACAGCTTGGACAGCGTAAAGCGGTCGCTGCTGTTACTCGGGAAGATGGCCGCCAAGATGAGCGTAAAGAGGCCTGAGGAGGAGGAGTCAGACATCAGGGCTTCCATAAACCTCTTGGTTAGGAAATGAAGAGAGAGTCACCTGAGGTGGAGGACAGGATGTTGACGATGGCCACTTGTGTGTCAGACAGAGCCTCCTGGTAGGACAGATTGGCCAGGAACCACTGGAAGAGGAGCCAACATCAAAGTCAACCAAAATGGTTCCAGTGCTGAACCAGTTCAGCTAAAACCAGTCCTACACTGGATCTAAAGCAGACTCCCTGCCACCAGAATCTGAAGGGCTGTTGGACGCCTCCTCAAGTCCAGATTTCTGTTCAAACTTTGATTGCTACTCACCACAAAACAGAAGAAGAAGCTGATCTTCGCCACATCAGTGATGGTCAGCTTCCCCACCGTACGCAGCAAGGCCTCCTGATCCTTGGCAGCAGGGTAGGACATGCGGGACAGCTTGGCCTCCAGGGCCTGAGTGGGTGGCAGCTGGCGGACCTCCATGATGTTACTGAAACGGACCCGCTGCTTTCTGGAGGCTGCAGGTGGGGGGAGGCACAGAATCACATGCTTACGTGTCCACGTGATGATTGGTCACACATGGCCAATAGATCACACGGTCACTAGATCACACTGTCAGTAGATCACACGGTCACTAGATCACACTGTCACTAGGTCACACTGTCAGTAGATCACACTGTCACTACGTCACACTGTCACTAGGTCACACTGTCACTAGGTCACTAGGTCAAATGGTCACTAGATCACACTGTCAGTAGGTCACACTGTCACTAGATCACACGGTCACTAGATCACACTGTCACTAGGTCACACTGTCACTAGGTCACTAGGTCAAATGGTCACTAGATCACACTGTCAGTAGGTCACACTGTCACTAGATCACACGGTCACTAGATCACACTGTCAGTAGATCACACTGTCAGTAGATCACACTGTCACTAGGTCACACTGTCACTAGATCACACTGTCACTAGATCACACGGTCACTAGGTCACTAGGTAAAATGGTCACTAGATCACACTGTCACTAGGTCACACTGTCAGTAGATCACACTGTCACTAGGTCACACTGTCACTAGATCACACTGTCACTAGATCACACGGTCACTAGGTCACTAGGTCAAATGGTCACTAGATCACACTGTCAGTAGGTCACACTGTCACTAGATCACACGGTCACTAGATCACACTGTCACTAGATCACACTGTCACTAGATCACAAGGTCTCTAGGTCACACTGTCACTAGATCACACTGTAACTAGATCACACGGTCACTAGTTCACACTGTCACTAGGTCACACGGTCACTAGATCACTAGATCACACTGTCACTAGATCACACTGTCAGTAGTTCACACTGTCACTAGATCCCACGGTCACTAGATCACACGGTCACTAGATCACACTGCCAGTAGATCACACAGTCACTAGATCACACTGTCAGTAGATCACACGGTCACTAGGTCACACTGTCAGTAGATCACACAGTCACTAGATCACACTGTCACTAGATCACACGGTCACTAGATCACACTGTCAGTAGATCACACTGTCAGTAGATGACACTGTCAGTAGATTACATGGTCACTAGGTCACACTGTCACTAGGTCACACGGACACTAGATCACACTGTCAGTAGATCACACTGTCACTAGATTACACGGTCACTAGGTCAAATGGTAACTAGATCACACTGTCAGTAGATTACATGGTCACTAGGTCACACTGTCACTAGGTCACACGGTCACTAGGTCACACTGTCACTAGGTCACACTGTCACTAGGTCACACTGTCACTAGATCACACTGTTAGTAGATCACACGTTCACTAGATCACACTGTCACTAGATCACTAGGTCAAATGGTCACTAGATCACACTGTCAGTAGATCAAACTGTCAGTAGGTCACACGGTCACTAGGTCACACTGTCACTAGATCACACTGTCACTAGATCACACTGTCAGTAGATCACACTGTCAGTAGGTCACACGGTCACTAGGTCACACTGTCACTAGATCACACTGTCACTAGATCACACGGTCACTAGGTCACTAGGTCAAATGGTCACCAGATCACACTGTCAGTAGATCACACTGTCAGTAGATCACTAGGTCACTAGATCACACGGTCACTAGGTCACACTGTCACTAGATCACACGGTCACTAGGTCACACGGTCACTAGATCACACGGTCACAAGATCACACTGTCACTAGATCACACGGTCACTAGGTCAAATGGTCACTAGATCACACTGTCAGTAGATCACACGGTCACTAGATCACACTGTCACTAGATCACACGGTCACTAGGTCAAATGGTCACTAGATCACACTGTCAGTAGATCACACGGTCACTAGGTCACACGGTCACACTGTCAGTAGATCACATTGTCACTAGATCACACGGTCACTAGGTCACACGGTCACATGGTCTCTTCGTCACACTGTCAATAGGTCACACTGTCGGTCTATCATATGGTCAGTAGGTGACATGATCAGCTTTGTTTAGCTTTCTTTAACATTTAGATCTTGTTAATGAAAGTTCATTCTACCTCCTGCTGCCATGGAGCTCCTCCCACTGATGAGGATCAGCTGCCATGTAATACTGAAGATCTCAGAGAGCGAAAGGTGAGCAGGACGGTACTCACCAGCTTCAGCGTCTGCAGGTAAACGGTCATATGGGTCAGAAGCTGCATCCTGGAACCTCACCGGGACATAAAGCGGCTCACTCTGCAGAGGAGACAGCAGCCTGTTAGCATTTGTTGATCTCATGTAAAGGCACACTGTCTAACTGTTGGTCAAAAGCTAACCACATACTGGCATAATGTTTGCCTTATTTAGAAAAACATATTGGGTTATGGAATACCCAGATCATGTAAAACACTTTATCTGGGATGCCTCACACACGATGTAATTCAAAAGGATGATGAATACCTGCTAAAAATATTACTTTCAGCATCAAGGAAAACCATCACAAAACTATGGTATAGACACGACCCCCCCGCGGTGGAGCAATGGATGAGTATGGTGGAAGAGATTTCTGCAATGGAGAAAGTCACCCATAGACTGAGATTGCAGGAGGACAAGTTTGTTGTTAAATGGGGAAAATGGAGCGACTACAGACGCAAGGAGAATACCACTCTTAAATATGGACACGGTTGTCCAACATTGTATATGAAGTTGAATGTATTGTTGCCTTTCCACTGTATGTGTTCAGAAATGTTCAATAAAAAATAAGTATAAAAAAGAAAAAAAGTACGTTTGGAGCCATGTTTAAAGTTCGGCAGTGAAGATGCCTCCTTAATGTGCAGCAGGAGGCTAATCCATAAAGGAGGAGCAGCGATAGAGGAGGCTCTGGCCCTTCTCAGCTTCCTCACTCTGAAACCTCAGTTACTGCAGGAGCTGCTGACCTCAGCAACCGTCTTTTCATTGGCGATCGCACTCCGCATTCAGCTCGGAGGGCGTGGGAAACGCCGCCGCTCTCTGGAGAGCTCCGCCGGGCCAGGCTGGCTGGACACGCTGCATGGAGGACCAGGAGCATCCGAGCATCGGGAGCGCCGCAACGTACCAGTGTCCCAGCATCTGGGCGTACCAGTGTCCCAGCATCCGGCCGTACCAGTGTCCCAGCATCTGGGCGTACCAGCGTCCCAGCATCTGGGCGTACCAGTGTGCCAGCATCTGAGCATACCAGTGTCCCAGCATCTGGGCGTACCAGCTTCCCAGCGTACCAGTGTCCCAGCATCTGGGCGTACCAGCGTCCCAGTGTCCCAGCATCTGGGCGTACCAGCGTCCCAGTGTCCCAGCATCTGGGCGTAGCAGTGTCCCAGCATCTGGGCGTACCAGTGTGCCAGCATCTGGGCGTACCAGTGTCCCAGTATCTGGGCGTACCAGTGTCCCAGCATCCGGGCGTACCAGTGTCCCAGCATCCGGCCGTACCAGTGTCCCAGCATCTGGGCGTACCAGTATCCCAGCATCTGGGCATACCAGCGTCCCAGCGTACCAGTGTCCCAGCATCTGGGCGTACCAGCATCCCAGCATCTGGGAGTACCAGTGTCCCAGCATCCAGGTGTACCAGTGTCCCAGCATCCGGGCGTACCAGCGTCCCAGCATCCGGGCGTACCAGTGTCCCAGCATCTGGGCGTACCAGCGTCCCAGCATCTGAGCGTACCAGTGTCCCAGCATCCGGCCACACCAGTGTCCCAGCATCTGGGCGAACCAGCGTCCCAGCATCGGGGCGTACCAGCGTCCCAGCATCCGGGCGTACCAGCGTCCCAGCATCCGGGCGTACCAGTGTGCCAGCATCTGGGCGTACCAGTGTCCCAGCATCTGGGCGTACCAGTGTCCCAGCATCTGGGCGTACCAGTCTTCCAGGATCTGGGCGTACCAGTGTCCCAGCATCTGGGCCTACCAGTGTCCCAGCATCTGGGCGTGCCAGTGTCCCAGCATCTGGGCTTACCAGTGGCCCAGCATCTGAGCGTACCAGTGTCCCAGCATCTGAGCGTACCAGTGTGCCAGCATCTGGGCATACCAGTGTCCCAGCATCTGGGCGTACCAGTGTCCCAGCATCTGGGCGTACCAGTGTCCCAGCATCTGGGGCGTACCAGTGGCCCAGCATCTGGGCGTACCAGCGTGCCAGCATCTGAGCATACCAGTGTCCCAGCATCTGGGCATACCAGTGGCCCAGCATCTGAGCGTACCAGTGTGCCAGCATCTGGGCGTACCAGTGTCCCAGCATCTGAGCGTACCAGTGTCCCAGCATCTGGTCTACCAGTCTTCCAGGATCTGGGCGTACCAGTGTCCCAGCATCTGGGCGTACCAGTGTGCCAGCATCTGAGCATACCAGTGTCCCTGCATCTGGGCGTACCAGTGTCCCAGCGTACCAGTGTCCCAGCATCTGGGCGTACCAGTGTGCCAGCATCTGAGCATACCAGTGTCCCAGCATCCGGGCGTACCAGTGTCCCAGCATCTGGGCGTACCAGTGTCCCAGCGTACCAGTGTCCCAGCATCTGGGCGTACCAGTGTCCCAGCATCTGAGCGTACCAGTGTGCCAGCATCTGAGCGTACCAGTGTCCCAGCATCCGGGCGTACCAGTGTCCCAGCATCTGAGCGTACCAGTGTCCCAGCATCTGAGCGTACCAGTGTCCCAGCATCTGGGCGTACCAGTGTCCCAGCATCTGAGCGTACCAGTGTCCCAGCATCTGGGCGTACCAGTGTCCCAGCGTACCAGTGTGCCAGCATCTCGGCGTACCAGTGTCCCAGCATCTGGGCGTACCAGTGTCCCAGCATCTGGGCGTACCAGTGTCCCAGCGTACCAGTGTGCCAGCACCTCGGCGTACCAGTGTCCCAGCATCTGGGTGTATCAGTGTCCCAGCACCTGGGCGTACCAGTGTCCCAGCGTACCAGTGTCCCAGCATCTCGGCGTACCAGTGTCCCAGCATCTGGGTGTATCAGTGTCCCAGCACCTGGGCGTATCAGTGTCCCAGCGTACCAGTGTCCCAGCATCTCGGCGTACCAGTGTCCCAGCATCTGAGCGTACCAGTGTCCCAGCATCTGGGCGTACCAGTGTCCCCGCATCTGGGAGTACCAGTCTTCCAGGATCTGGGCGTACCAGTGTCCCAGCATCTGGGCCTACCAGTGTCCCAGCATCTGGGCGTACCAGCGTGCCAGCATCTGAGCGTACCAGTGTCCCAGCATCTGGGCTTACCAGTGGCCCAGCATCTAAGCGTACCAGTGTGCCAGCATCTGGGCGTACCAGTGTCCCAGCATCTGGGCGTACCAGTGTCCCAGCATCTGGGCGTACCAGTGGCCCAGCATCTGGGCGTACCAGTGTCCCAGCATCTGGGGCGTACCAGTGGCCCAGCATCTGGGCGTACCAGCGTGCCAGCATCTGAGCATACCAGTGTCCCAGCATCTGGGCATACCAGTGGCCCAGCATCTGAGCGTACCAGTGTGCCAGCATCTGGGCGTACCAGTGTCCCAGCATCTGAGCGTACCAGTGTCCCAGCATCTGGGCGTACCAGTCTTCCAGGATCTGGGCGTACCAGTCTTCCAGGATCTGGGCGTACCAGTGTCCCAGCATCTGGGCGTACCAGTCTTCCAGCATCTCGGCGTACCAGTGTCCCAGCATCTGGGCGTACCAGTGTGCCAGCATCTGAGCATACCAGTGTCCCTGCATCTGGGCGTACCAGTGTCCCAGCGTACCAGTGTCCCAGCATCTGGGCGTACCAGTGTCCCAGCATCTGAGCGTACCAGTGTCCCAGCATCTGGGCGTACCAGTGTCCCAGCGTACCAGTGTCCCAGCATCTGGGCGTACCAGTGTCCCAGCATCTGAGCGTACCAGTGTGCCAGCATCTGAGCGTACCAGTGTCCCAGCATCCGGGCGTACCAGTGTCCCAGCATCTGAGCGTACCAGTGTCCCAGCATCTGGGCGTACCAGTGTCCCAGCGTACCAGTGTGCCAGCATCTCGGCGTACCAGTGTCCCAGCATCTTGGCGTACCAGTGTCCCAGCACCTGGGCGTACCAGTCTTCCAGGATCTGGGCGTACCAGTGTACCAGCATCTGGGCGTACCAGTCTTCCAGCATCTCGGCGTACCAGTGTCCCAGCATCTGGGCGTACCAGTGTGCCAGCATCTGAGCATACCAGTGTCCCTGCATCTGGGCGTACCAGTGTCCCAGCGTACCAGTGTCCGAGCATCTGGGCGTACCAGTGTCCCAGCATCTGAGCGTACCAGTGTCCCAGCATCTGAGCGTACCAGTGTCCCAGCATCTGAGCGTACCAGTGTGCCAGCACCAGAGCGTACCAGTGTCCCAGCATCCGGGCGTACCAGTGTCCCAGCATCTGGGGCGTACCAGTGGCCGAGCATCTGGGCGTACCAGCGTGCCAGCATCTGAGCATACCAGTGGCCCAGCATCTGGGCATACCAGTGGCCCAGCATCTGAGCGTACCAGTGTGCCAGCATCTGGGCGTACCAGTGTCCCAGCATCTGAGCGTACCAGTGTCCCAGCATCTGGGCGTACCAGTCTTCCAGGATCTGGGCGTACCAGTGTCTCAGCATCTGGGCGTACCAGTCTTCCAGCATCTCGGCGTACCAGTGTCCCAGCATCTGGGCGTACCAGTGTGCCAGCATCTGAGCATACCAGTGTCCCTGCATCTGGGCGTACCAGTGTCCCAGCATCTGGGCGTACCAGTGTCCCAGCATCTGAGCGTACCAGTGTGCCAGCATCTGAGCGTACCAGTGTCCCAGCATCCGGGCGTACCAGTGTCCCAGCATCTGGGCGTACCAGTGTCCCAGCATCTGAGCGTACCAGTGTGCCAGCATCTGAGCGTACCAATGTCCCAGCATCCGGGCGTACCAGTGTCCCAGCATCTGAGCGTACCAGTGTCCCAGCATCTGGGCGTACCAGTGTCCCAGCGTACCAGTGTGCCAGCATCTCGGCGTACCAGTGTCCCAGCATCTGGGCGTACCAGTGTCCCAGCATCTGGGCGTACCAGTGTCCCAGCGTACCAGTGTGCCAGCATCTCGGCGTACCAGTGTCCCAGCATCTGGGCGTACCAGTGTCCCAGCATCTGGGCGTACCAGTGTCCCAGCATCTGAGCGTACCAGTGTCCCAGCATCTGGGCGTACCAGTGTCCCAGCGTACCAGTGTGCCAGCATCTGAGCGTACCAGTGTGCCAGCATCTGAGCGTACCAGTGTCCCAGCATCTGGGCGTACCAGTGTCCCAGCATCTGGGCGTACCAGTGTCCCAGCATCTGGGCGTACCAGTGTCCCAGCGTACCAGCATCTCGGCGTACCAGTGTCCCAGCATCTGGGCGTACCAGTGTCCCAGCATCTGGGCGTACCAGTGTCCCAGCGTACCAGTGTGCCAGCATCTCGGCGTACCAGTGTCCCAGCATCTGGGCGTACCAGTGTCCCACTAAAACATTTTTGAAGGAACTATAGAGAAACCGTTTATAAATCCCCAAATTAACTAGAAATGTTAAAACCTGCTGATGAAAAATATTGGATTATTTATTCTGTTTCTTGCAGTTTTTACCACAAACATTAAAAACTCTTTCTATCCACTTCCAGCCGCTACGAGCAGCAGCAGGAAATCCCCCACAGGCTGAGAGCTTTCAGCGGGGATTCCCAGCGCCGCCTCCTGGCGGGATGCTGGAGGTCTGGAGCTCCCAACAGAACTGCAGATTATAGTGGGATTATAATCCTGATGAACCGATGAACAGAGGATGTTTGGAGGTGGACTTTCTCACTTAAAAACACGTTAAAACTATTTCCCCGCTCATAAAGTAAATAAAGCCGAGCTGCTCTCTAGCTGGAAGCTACAGAACAGAGCAGATAAACAACCAGAGAGGCGAGGGTCCAGACTGCGAAGCGACTTTGACCAGCATCCAAAGTTCTGTGTTTAAGCGTTTTTAACGCCCAGATCGTGTTTGGTGTGAACGCAGCAGAGTGAATACTTTATAGTAAATTAATGAAAATCAGAATTCATAAATCAATATTAGAGTCAATAGTAGAATGGATGTGATGGAAATTATTTTTCCAACCACGTTAAACTGATACCCTGAGCTCACCTGTTTGCAGGTAAACTACGTACCAAGCAGTTGTTCACGGGGCTGTCGGCGGCACAAGGGGCGAAGTGAGCCTCAGCATCTGCAAACTGCAAAACAATACAGAGTTAAAACCCAACCAGCTACTGCTGCTTTACAACTAACCCGTCTATTCAGTTTATTTCTAGTCCAATTCACATCCTGTCATCTCAGGTCACTTTATAGAAACTATTCAACCAGATCATCCGGTCAGATTGATTCAAAGCTTTCTAAGGAAAACCAGCTGATTGCTCCACCAGTGCACCGGCGCCTGGGCTCGCCGGTGCACGGGTGTTTGGGGGTTGATGCCCGGGTGGCTACTGGCTCATTTCTCCGCAGGGCCCTGCTGGCCTGGGCCTGGCTGGGGCTCCTGCCGGGGGGAGGGGCGCCCCTGGGGCCTCGGATCCCTGGGGCCCAGGGCCGGATTCACTTTGGGGTGGCTCCGGCATTGTGGTGGCTGGGGGGCTTCCTCGGGGCTGTCTCTCCCCCTCCCTTGATGGGGGTCGGATTTCTTGGGCTGGCCCCTCCTTGGTGCCTTTGCTCTTGGGGTCCCTCTGGGCGTCTGGGGCTTTGGGCCTCCCTGCGCTCACCTCAGTGCTTTGGGGGGGCGCCTCTTCGGCTCTCCACAACCACTATTGAGCATTTTTCCTTTGGATAAACTTTACATGCAGTAGTGCACTCTCACAATCAACTACAGGCGCTTGGTTCCAGGTACTCAGAGATTCACTTCCACACAGAAAGCCCACATTCTGATCTTCACAGAGTATGTGTCAGATTAACTAATACTACTTCAGCAATAGTATCAAGGTGTTACTTTATTGTATCTCTTATATCTGTTGGTTGTTCTGTTCTTTTTCCATCTCTTTGCAGGTGATGAAGCAGACTGAAGATGTTTTATTATTATCTTCCTTTTATCTCCTCTTTCATATTTTCTCCTTTTTTTCTGTTTTTCCTTTCCTGTTCTACTTACATTGCAGTGTCCATATAATCTGTAAAACTCCCTGCATAATTATAATAAAGCTATTTATATGCATAAATCAAGCGGAACACTATGGCGATAGCCGTACTGCTCCACTGGGGAAAGGAAAATTATTATTATTGCCACATCGCCAGACAGGATGCTGTTTAAAAAATTTATAAATAAAAAAATTATAATTCCCACAACCTTAAAAGCTTTAGGTACATATCCCTGTAACAGAGATAGATTAATCACATCTAGAATGGAGGAGGAGATCAAAGGGAATACCTCTTTAAATAACCTGGTTGGAACTGGATCTAACATCCAAGTTGAAGGCTTAGATGAAGACAATAATTTTGCTAATTCAGAAAGTTCAACTGGATCAAAGCAGTCTAAACCCGGTTCAGATTCCATGACTACCTCAGGTACAATCGCAGATAGAGGAGAGCTAATGGACGGTTCAACAGAGCTATGGCTCTGGGACAGTTTGGCAACTGTATTAAAAAGAAATGTAGGATTATTCTTATTCTCCTCTATTAATGAGGAGAAGTATGCTGCTCTTGCTTTACAAAGGGTCCTCTTATACAGCAGTAAACCATTTTTCCAGACTAGGAAGGACTCCCGCAGGCCTGTGGAGCGATATTTTCTCTCCAGTTTCCTAGCATTTTGCTTCAAAGTACGCAGCTCTGCATTAAACCAAGGAGCAAGCTTTCTATTTTTAACGGTTTTCATTTTCAAAGGAGCTGCGTTGTCTAAGGCAATACGCAGAGAACTAGCAACCCCATCAACAAAATCATCAACCTGTGAAGGGGAATAAGCTAAGCTTTTGCACTCTGCAGCACTGCTCAGCGACACAGAGGAGAGAGAAAGTGAAGCAGATTCTTTAAAATGTATAACTGCTCTATCTGATAAAGATCTACTAAAATTGAACCTTCTTTTGGGGGAGGAGAACTCTGTTAAAGTAATCCTGAAGGTTATTAGAAAGTGGTAAGAGAGGACAGGGTTGTGAGGAAATACTGTTATTTCTTCACATTCTATGCCGTATGTCAGCACAAGATCCAAAGTATGAAGATGAGAATGTGTGGGACTATTCACATTTTGAACAAAGCCAATAGTGTCTAAGATAGCATTAAAGGCTGCTCTTAAGCTATCGCCTTCAATGTCAGCATGGATGTTAAAATCTCCCACTATGATGACCCTGTCAGTATTTAATACCAAATCAGAAAGGAACTCTGAAAACTCATCTAAAAATTCAGAGTAAGGACCTGGTGGACGATACAAAGTTACAAAAAGAAGAGGTTTTCTTGCCTTGAAATTTGGATGAGGGAAATTAAGGGTTAAATGTTCAAAGAGTTGTAGGTATTAACTGTTTTGGGAGTAATCAGTAAGTCAGACTGGAAGATTCTGTAAAAGTTCAAAAAATATCCACTCTCAATTCAAATTGAATTGAGAAAGCTTCCTGGAGAGGTGGCGAAACGTCTTCAAATCTTGAAAACCAAGTTGAGTGGATATTTTTTGAATTTTTACGGAGTGACTATGACCTGGATGACTGGGAACCTTCATCAGCAGGCTGGAAGATTGTTGCTACTCCTCCTCCTCGCCCAGAACTTCTGGGGATGTGAAAATTTAAATAGCTTGAAGGAGTTGCCTCATTTATGCTCACATAATCCTCTTGCTGCAGCCAGGTTTCTGTAAGGCAAAACAAGTCAATGTGATTATCACAAATCAAGTCATTAACTAGCAGACTTTTAGAGGAAAGAGATCTTATGTTAAACAGACCACATTTAATTGTTTTAACTTTTTCCCCAATTGGAGTTATTTTGATTTTAATTAGATTATCATGATTTACTCCTTTGGGAATATTTGCTAATTTATTAGATTTTGGTCGTGGGCAAGACACTGTCTGGATGGAGTAAAGAGTGGGTAACAGTAGAGAAGCTGCAGAGAGGTCTGTTAAACTAGGACTCTGCTTCCTGGTCTGCACCCTGGGGGGTCAGGGTTTTGGAAGCTTCAACATTTGGTTGTTTTTATATAAAACAATCCAACCAAACTCTGATGGAAAAATGTCTTATTGTTTGTAGTCTTTCACAGGTTTAACTCCTAAGACAGAAAGCAGAGGTCGGTCTACCCAAACCCAGACCGCCCATTAGCCTGGACTGTTTCACCAAAGCATTACCACATGGGTTGCCACGGTGATTGACTGCTAGCTTGAGCCAGGTCGGGCTAGCAGCAAAGCTAAGCTAGTCCTGGTACCTGTTCAGTCAGACCGACCAGAACCCAACAGGTTTATCAGTGGTTCTGTTTTTTTCTCTGGGTGTTTTGGATTTTAAGAACCTCTGATATATTTGGTTCTTTGTTCGGGTCCGTTAATCATTCCTCATGGTTCTGGCAGCCTAAACCATCCTTGGTGCCGTTGTTGTTTTTCTCCGCTCCACAGAAAGGCCTTTAATAGACCATTGCTTCATCATGAATAGCTGATGAAGAAGTAAAGCTGCCGCCCATCCGTAGTTTGTCAAACTTTTTTTCCTGCAGCAGAACCTTAAATTGTTCCCTTAGTGACTGTGAGACGATGTAGACTTACAAACGCAGACTGGTGACGCCTCAGCGATCCGGTGCATTGCTGCCTCCACGGCCGCCACAGCAGGAAGCCCAGCAGATACAGAACAAACATGGAGGTCTTGGTGAAGGTGCTGAAGAAAGGCTTGTTGTACTCCTGCTGCTTAAAGATGTACTAGAGAACAGCAGAGGAGGAAACACATGACATGCTGAGAGGCTAGCTGTGGTACCGGGTCCGGTACCGGTCCGGAACTAGTTCATGCAACCGATAGGGCAGGACATGTTGGATCAGTTACAGAAATGTGTTTGGATTGTTTCGCAGGTCCTGATCCTTCTGATGAGAACTGCTGGGATCAGAACCTCCTTACCGTGGTGAGCTCCGATGAAGCCACCCAGATGACATCCACCAGCAGGAGGATCAGAACCCCCAGAACCATCCGCCTCCGCTGGGAGGAGGAGCTGCCCTGAGAGCCCATCCGGTTCATGACAAACACCCAGTCCATGGGGGCGCTGAGGAGACACCACAACCTTTAGAACCATCAGAGACAAAACCATCAGTACCAGAACTCTGAAGACACAGAACCAGGCTGATCCTCCCTTGGTTCTGCCCCACCCCCCGATCTAGAACTCCACCACCTGGGAACATCGTCTGATCATCTACTTCCTCTAAACACTTCAGGCTCAGTCAGAGCGGAAGGAGGTCTGGACTTTGACTAGGCCATTCTAAACAGCTGGGATCTAACTCAGAAGGATGTTCCATCCACCTTCTATCATCTCTGACCAGCCTCTCCTCAGCATGATGCTGCCGCCAACATGCTTCCCTGTGATGGGAATCGAACGGTTCAGATCTCCTCTGATCAGAGCTTTAGGTCAACTACAAAGTCCCAGAACCTCATCCTGCTTCAGACTGGACCAGAACCAGAACCTGGCCCCTCTGATGGGCTCCATGGTCTCCATGGTACTGGATGAGCCTCTGGGACCAGAACCAGAACCTGGACCCTCTGATGGGCTCCATGGTCTCCATGGTACTGGATGAGCCTCTGGGACCAGAACCAGAACCTGGACCCTCTGATGGGCTCCATGGTCTCCATGGTACTGGATGAGCCTCTGGGACCAGAACCAGAACCTGGACCCTCTGATGGGCTCCATGGTCTCCATGGTACTGGATGAGCCTCTGGGACCAGAACCAGAACCTGGACCCTCTGATGGGCTCCATGGTCTCCATGGTACTGGATGAGCCTCTGGGACCAGAACCAGAACCTGGACCCTCTGATGGGCTCCATGGTCTCCATGGTACTGGATGAGCCTCTGGGACCAGAACCAGAACCTGGACCCTCTGATGGGCTAACCTGGTCTCCATGATACTGGATGAGCCTCTGGGACCAGAACCAGAACCTGGACCCTCTGATGGGCTAACCTGGTCTCCATGATACTGGATGAGCCTCTGGGACCAGAACCAGAACCTGGCCCCTCTGATGGGCTCCATGGTCTCCATGATACTGGATGAGCCTCTGGGACCAGAACCAGAACCTGGACCCTCTGATGGGCTCCATGGTCTCCATGATACTGGATGAGCCTCTGGGACCAGAACCAGAACCTGGACCCTCTGATAGGCTCCTTGGTCTCCATGATACTGGATGAGCCTCTGGGACCAGAACCAGAACCTGGCCCCTCTGATGGGCTAACCTGGTCTCGATGATACTGGATGAGCCTCTGGGACCAGAACCAGAACCTGGCCCCTCTGATGGGCTCCATGGTCTCCATGATACTGGATGAGCCTCTGGGACCAGAACCAGAACCTGGACCCTCTGATGGGCTCCATGGTCTCCATGATACTGGATGAGCCTCTGGGACCAGAACCAGAACCTGGACCCTCTGATAGGCTCCTTGGTCTCCATGATACTGGATGAGCCTCTGGGACCAGAACCAGAACCTGGCCCCTCTGATGGGCTCCATGATACTGGATGAGCCTCTGGGACCAGAACCAGAACCTGGCCCCTCTGATGGGCTAACCTGGTCTCCATGATACTGGATGAGCCTCTGGGACCAGAACCAGAACCTGGCCCCTCTGATGGGCTCCTTGGTCTCCATGATACTGGATGAGCCTCTGGGACCAGAACCAGAACCTGGCCCCTCTGATGGGCTCCTTGGTCTCCATGATACTGGATGAGCCTCTGGGACCAGAACCAGAACCTGGCCCCTCTGATGGGCTCCATGGTCTCCATGATACTGGATGAGCCTCTGAGACCAGAACCAGAACCTGGCCCCTCTGATGGGCTAACCTGGTCTCCATGATACTGGATGAGCCTCTGGGACCAGAACCAGAACCTGGCCCCTCTGATGGGCTCCTTGGTCTCCATGATACTGGATGAGCCTCTGGGACCAGAACCAGAACCTGGCCCCTCTGATGGGCTCCATGATACTGGATGAGCCTCTGGGACCAGAACCAGAACCTGGCCCCTCTGATGGGCTAACCTGGTCTCCATGATACTGGATGAGCCTCTGGGACCAGAACCAGAACCTGGCCCCTCTGATGGGCTCCATGGTCTCCATGATACTGGATGAGCCTCTGGGACCAGAACCAGAACCTGGCCCCTCTGATGGGCTCCATGGTCTCCATAGTACTGGATGAGCCTCTGGGACCAGAACCAGAACCTGGACCCTCTGATGGGCTCCATGGTCTCCATAGTACTGGATGAGCCTCTGGGACCAGAACCAGAACCTGGCCCCTCTGATGGGCTCCATGGTCTCCATGATACTGGATGACCCTCTGGGACCAGAACCAGAACCTGGACTATAACAGGAGCTACACTTTAGATAAAAACAGAACAAACTTTCCTCTCCAATAAACAAAAATAAGATCAATCACAACAAACGTTAAACTCGATTCCAGTTTAGCTTTTATGTTGTAGCTCAGAGCTAACAGGCTCAGTGGAAATATCTGAGAAAAAGAAGCAATAAACATTTTCCTACCAGATTGTCAAACTCCTTCATTTAACTTCAGACATGATCTGATAGAAATGTTCCATCCAGCCGCAGAAATCGGTGTTTTTAGCAGGAAACTGGAGCCTGTTGACTGCTTGTAAACATTAGCATTTCCTCCTGCTTCCTCATTGGCTAGCTATCGGACTTCTGCTGCAAAGACTTCTGGGATGTGTAGTCAAAAACAGTAGTTCGTCTAAACCAGGGGTGCTCAAGTCCAGTCCTCAAGAGCTACCATCCTGGAACTTTTAGATGCATCTCTCCTCTAACACACCTGAATCCAAAGGCTCAATCCCCTCATTTAGCTCAGCAGAGGCAGGTAACGAGCCACTCATTTGATTCAGGTGTGTTAAAAATGGGGTGAATCAAAAAGTTGCAGGATAGTAGCTCTTGAGGACTGGACTTGAGCACCCCTGGTCTAAACGGTTACGCTTCTATTCATTTGTTTTCCTTCTGGGTTTTTTCCCCCTAACATATAAATAAACCAGCTGCTCTCGATTTATTTATAAAACAAATATTTCTTTATGAAATTAAAAATCGCCCTATAATCCTGTGTTATGGTAACTCCGTGGTTACCCTACGGGGTTACCCTACGGGGTTACCCTATGGGGTTACCCTATGGGGTTACCATGGGGTTACCATGGGGTTACCCTATGGGGTTACCCTATGGGGTTACCATGGGGTTAACATGGGGTTACCCTATGGGGTTACCCTATGGGGTTACCCTATGGGGTTACCATGGGGTTACCATGGGGTTACCCTATGGGGTTACCCTATGGGGTTACCATGGGGTTACCCTATGGGGTTACCATGGGGTTACAATGGGGTTACCCTATGGGGTTACCATGGGGTTACCCTATGGGGTTACCATGGGGTTACCATGGGGTTACCGTATGGGGTTTGCACATTTAAAAACCGATTTAAAGGTTTAAAACAGGATTAAAACATTCTAGTTCAATCAAATTGAGAAACGGAACATCCCCAAGATTGGACTTAAAACGTGGTACAGGGCAAGTTTGTCCCATTTCCCCTGATTTATTTCTGCTATCCACTCATCTATTGGCTACTCACAGAATAAATAGTCAGTTGGGTGGAATGTCAGTTCTGGACTAAAGAATTATTATCAGCCAATCGGCTGATGATACAACAATTTTCTTAAAAGACTCTTCTGAAGTTTCTCTGGCACTTGAATTGATAAAAGTATTTTCTGAGGCTTCTGGTCTTTACTTAAATGTGAACAAATGTGAATTAATGGCTGTTAAGAAATGTGAACTCTCTCATTGCTGCAATATTCCAATTAAAGAAACCATTAATTACTTAGGAATAACCTTAACCAAACACAGAACACTGGATGTTATCTCAACTTTAGCCCAATTTTAGAAAGAAGAAAGAAAAGATTTAACTCATGGCTCCAAAGAGATTTATCCCTTCGGGGCAGAATTTTACTTTCTAAAGCTGAAGGAATATGCAGACTAACCGATGCGGCTGTTTCTCTGGCTGTAGACTAAAAGATGTGCACAGAAATTGACAGGACACTATGCAACTTTATTTGGAAAAACAAAACTCATTATATTAAAAAATCCGTTTTAATGAATAGTTATGATGCAGGAGGTCTTAACGTTCTCGACTTTACAACAATCAACAATACATTCAAAGTGAACTTGAATTAAAAATCCTACCTCAATCTGGACTTTTATTCCTCACTACTTGTTCTCTGAGATAGTTGGTCTTAAGTTTGTTTTGCAGTGTAATTCTAACATTGATCGCTCTGTCTAACTTTCATAAACAAGCCCTTCTGGCCCGGTCACTGATCTTCAAACATAATTTTTCTCCTAATAGGGACTTTCTTTGGAATAACAAAGATATATGTTATAAGAGAGAATCTCTGTTTTTTTTAAACTGGTTTAGGAATGGTATCACACTAGTAAGTCAACTTTTCAATGAAAAAGGAAAAACCTCTTTAATTATCAAGAATTTTTTTTTTTTTTATCATTTTAAGATTCCTATAAACCCAGAACAGTTTGCTATAGTTTTGATGCTCTTCCTCCAGGTGTTCTGATTTTATTCAAAGGTCAGACTCCAACTGAACTAACTGACACCTATGAAGGTAAATTGTGTTTTCAACCTAAATCTCCTAAAAATAACAAACATTTTCGTACTTTATTCCAAGCAAACTGCATTTCAGTTCCTTACGTAACTTCAGTCTGGTCTGGACTGGCCTCAGAGGTCTGCTGGAACAAAACCTGGTCTTTACCTAATAAATATTTACTAGTAAACAAGGTTAAAGAGGTTTCCTCTAAGATCATTCACCGCTGTTATCCAGTAAAGTCATTTTAGGTTAAATATAAAAAGGACATTGACACTCAGAACCTGGCCCCTCAGGGTCTGTCTCTCATCTGTTCTGGTCCTCTGAACACACCAGGCGTTTTTGGAAAGGTATCTGTCGCTTCATTCTGGACAATATTTATGATAAATTTGAACTTTATTTTCAAGATGTTTTATTTGGAATCACAAAATATAAAAAAGAACTTTCTGAACATTTCTTCTTATGTAATCTTTTGTTACTGTTGGCCAAGTTTTATTTCCACAAATGTAAAGTTATTGTGACTAAACCCTCGTGTATTTCTTTTCTAAAGGAAGCAACTACTTATTTTTCTACATTGTCCTCTTCCTATAATAAAAAAGCTGCTAAGACTATAACTTTATGCTCTAAATTTAAAGTATTTATATAATCCCTTTATATGCTTCTATTTACTATTACTTTTTTTTTTTTTACTTTTATTTAATTACTTTTTATTTTATTTTATTTTGCTCAAACCCCTGGCGATTGTTCACTGTAAATTGTATTTTTCTCTGTATTATAAAATTTTTCTAATAAAGTTTATAAAAAAAAAAAAAAGGATCCGATGGCTTCCGCTGATGAAAGGCTGTAATACCCCCTCCGGCCGGTAGGCACTGCTGCTGCGCAGACCTTTGGTTCCCAGCAGCAGAGGAAGAGCGGCGGCTAACGTTCCGCGCTGACAGAGTTTTCTAAGAAATAAAGGAGGAAAATCGTTTGAGAAGAAGATCTTTCTATGGCTGCTGGTTATTAATGTTTGCTTAAACCCGGCAGCGAAATAAGGAGGTACGATTATTAAGCATAAATAGTTCTAATAGAGAGCTAACGGCTTAGCATCAGGGTTAGCATAGCAGCTAACAGGTCTAATTGTTCCCAATATCTAAAGGAGATAAAAGTGTTTTATCGGTTCCTGGTGAATCTTTACTGAAGCTACTCCATGTTCTCCAGGATTTCCAGGATCTTTCCAGGCGGTGAGGCGCTCCCAGGGCGGCATGATGGAGGGGGCGGCCCCTACTCTGATCGACAGCAGCACCAGTGAGAGGGTAAAAAGCTGCTTCTGCTCATTTCAAGCAGAAACAGGAAGTCTGTGGGGTGCCAAAACTTTGCCCTTTATCATCTAGTCTTTAATTGGTGGCCTGAGTTCTGGAAGGTTCTGATGGAGAACTGGTCCACCTGGTTTAATGGAGGAGGTGAGGGAGGGACTGATCAATCACCAATCAATCAATCAATGAAACCCTGGTTAACTGCAGCGCCTCCTGCTGGCTGAGGAGCTCCATCACCCTCAGCTACTGCTGCTCCACCCGGCTGAGCTGGTTCCTGTGGTCAGGATCCCTCCCTTCTAAACCCTGTCTTCTCAGTCCTGGTGGCCCCCAGGAGGCCCCTAGGGGGGCCTGGACTCTGTTCAGACTGAACCCCATAATGTTAAAGCAGCTTCTGTTGCCTGAGAATCTGGTTCTGAGGTTCTCTCCAGCAGAACCCAGAGGAACCGAAGCAGCTGCTGACTGGATCTTTGGCCTCTTTCAGGTTGTGGAGCTTCTGAATCAGGCGGCGCTGATGTCATCAGATGAGAAGCTGAACGTTCTCAAACAGGTCAGTGGTCTGGTTCTAAAGCTCCATGGAGAACGCTGGAGGAGAACGGATCTGATTCTATTCCTTCTTCCAGGTTCAGGAGCTGATCATCAACAAAGACCCGTCTCTGCTCGACAACTTTCTGGACGTAAGTAAAGAAAGAGGATGAAGACTTTTTCATCGTGATTTTGTTCCCAGAGCGGCTCTGGCTTGGGGGGGGGGGGCTTCAGTCCAGCCGGCGCTTCCTTTCTGATATAATTCTGTTCTGCAGGAGATCATCGCCTTCCAGACGGACCGCTCCATCGAAGTGAGGAAGTTTGTGATCGGATTCATAGAGGAGGCGTGGTGAGCCAGCCGATACCTTCTGATCGTGATCCTGCTGATCTTAACGTCCTGCTGAGCTCCTGCTGTGCTTCTGATCCATCAGTAAGCGGGACAACGAACTCCTCCTCAGGCTCATCGCCAACCTCAACATGCTGCTGAGGGACGACAGCGTCAACGTGGTGAAGAAGGCCGTCCTCTCCCTCACCCAGCTCTACAGGGTGACCCTGCAGGTACCTGCCGCCGGGGGCCCAGAGAGCGCACCGCCGGGGGGCCAGAAACCCACCTCGTGTCCTCCTGACCCGTCATGTCTTTGCAGTGGCTGGTCCGCTCTAAAACGGTGTCGGAGATGCAGGAGGCGTGCTGGGATCTGGTCACACAGATGAGCGGGGAGGTTCTGACCATGCTGGACTCAGAGAACGATGGCATCCGGACCCACGCCATCAAGTTCACAGAATCTCTGATCATTACGCTGTCGCCACGGACACCAGAGTCCGACGTCCCTAAGAGGCAGGAAGGAGACATCAGCCTGGACAAAGTCCCCAGAGACCACTCCTACATTCGCTATGGTGATGTCCCAGGACCCGCTTCTAGTTTCTAGCTCTATGCTGTGTTTGTGACACTAACCTGTTGTGGTGAACCCGCAGACACGCTGTGTGAGGAGGGGAAGAGCGCCCTGGAGAAGCTGCTGAAGTTCATGGTCCATCCTGCCATTTCCAGCATCAACCTGACCACGGCGCTGGGCTCTCTGGCCACCATCGCCCGGCAGAGACCCATGTTCATGTGTGAGGTGGTGCAGGCCTACGAGACGCTGCATGGTGAGACGGAACCCGCTACCCAGGCCTGACCTGGGGTCCTGGTCTGACCTGGTCCTGCAGGATGCTTCCTGATAGAGCCTCATTGATCTGTCTTTGCAGCCAACCTCCCTCCGACTCTGGCCAAGTCTCAGGTGAGCAGCGTTCGGAAGAACCTGAAGCTGCACCTGGTGGCGGTCCTGAAGCACCCCTGCAGCCTGGAGTTCCAGGTCCAGATCAGCACCCTGCTGCTGGATCTGGGAATGCCGCAGAGCGAAATAACCCGTTACACACCGGCACCGCGGGAGCAGCGCAAAAGGCCTCGCTACGAGCAGTCCACTGACGGGAAGAAGGTCAAGATGGGTGAGTCCTCGCCAGCGTCCTGCTTCCTGATGCCACGCCCTGTCCCTTAGACTTCTGTTGTCCTGCTTTCAGAACCAGCTCTCATTGAGGACGACGAAGACAAAGAGGAACCGGCCCCACTCGCGGCCCCGAAGCCAGCCGCGGTTCCAGCTCCACATTCAGCCATCGACCTCACGGCAGAGTTCTTACGCCCGCTGCTAACGCCCGACAACGTAGCCAACCTGGTGAGGAGGCACGGTCTGTAAAGCCGACTCGGACCCGTGCAGCCTGCTAACCGTGGTCTCTGTCCCAGGTGCTCATCAGCATGGTGTACCTGCCGGACGTCATGCCAGCCTCCTTCCAGGCCACTTACACGCCTGTGGAGTCGGCCGGCACTGACGCCCAGATCAAACATCTGGCCAGACTGATGGCGACGCAGATGACGGCGGCAGGAATCGGCCCAGGTCAGCATATCTGCTCCTACCTCCCGCAGTTCTGGGTGTTCTGGCATATTCTCGGGTATTCTTAGAGGATTTCAGGTGTTCTTGGATGTTCTGGGATGTCGTCTGGTGTTCTGGAATGTCGGCGTTCTGGGATATCGTCTGGTGTTCTGGAATGTCGGCGTTCTGGGATGTCGTCTGGTGTTCTTGGATGTCGTCTGGCGTTCTGGGATGTCGTCGGGCGTTCTGGGATGTCGTCTGGCGTTCTGGGATGTCGGTTGGCGTTCTGGGATGTCGTCTGGTGTTCTTGGATGTCGTCGGGCGTTCTGGGATGTCGTCGGGCGTTCTGGGATGTCGTCTGGTGTTCTGGGATGTCGTCGGGCGTTCTGGGATGTCGTCGGGCGTTCTGGGATGTCGTCTGGTGTTCTGGGATGTCGTCGGGCGTTCCGGGATGTCGTCGGGCGTTCTGGGATGTCGTCGGGCGTTCTGGGATGTCGTCTGGTGTTCTGGGATGTCGTCGGGCGTTCCGGGATGTCGTCGGGCGTTCTGGGATGTCGTCGGGCGTTCTGGGATGTCTGGGGGACAGTGATTGGCCTCCATGTTCTGAATGCTGGCGTTCCATAAAGAATAAACGATGAACAGTTTAGTTTGTGCCTTCAAGTCGTTGCCCATAGGAAGACGTTACTGGATATAACCTAACGGAATATCTTCAGAACGGCTCCAAATGACACTAAACTCATCTGGGAGAGAAGAACATGATGGAATAACGGAAAATCAATGAAACAATGGGAAAAAAAAATGCTGTTCCCCTTTAAGATTTCTGATGGGGAGGGGTCATCAGCGGCTGGTCGCCCCTGGTTACCCCCTGAACAGGACGCATCATGAGGCTGAAGACCAAACTTTTCTATCTAAATCTGACCAAAAACAGAGAGACCTGGTTCTGATTATCAGCCACAAGGTGTCTGAACCCAGATCCCTTTGGGACCCAGATCCCTTTGGGACCCGGATCCCTTTGGGACCCGGATCCCTTTGGGACCCGCATCCCTTTGGGACCCGAATCCCTTTGAGACCCGGATCCCTTTGGGACCCGCATCCCTTTGGACCCGGATCCCTTTGGACAGAAATGGACGGTGTTGACTGTGGTCCTTTACTCCCCAGGTCTGGAACAGTGCAAGGCCCGGGAGGAGGAGGCGGATAAAGAGGAGCAGACGGAGGACGGTTCTGCTGCCAAAGACGTTCTGATCAAACGCAAACTGTCCTCGGTTGTTCTGGGCCAGGCCATCTCCGTGGTGGGAGGTTACCCAGAGAAGCCTCCTCCCTCTGAAGCTCCTGCAGCCAAGAGGCTCCCTGAGCCCATCCTCCCCTCGGCACAGACCAAGTGAGCCTCCTCCAGACCTCCCTCACCCTCCTGGTTCTCCTCCAGACCTCCCTCACCCTCCTGGTTCTCCTCCAGACCCTCCCTCACCCTCCTGGTTCTCCTCCAGAACCTCCCTCACCCTCCTGGTTCTCCTCCAGACCCTCCCTCACCCTCCTGGTTCTCCTCCAGAACCTCCTTCACCCTTCTGGTTCTCCTCCAGAACCTCCCTCACCCTCCTGGTTCTCCTCCAGACTTCCCTCACCCTCCTGGTTCTCCTCCAGACCCTCCCTCACCCTCCTGGTTCTCCTCCAGACCCTCCCTCACCCTCCTGGTTCTCCTCCAGACCCTCCCTCACCCTCCTGGTTCTCCTCCAGAACCTCCCTCACCCTCCTGGTTCTCCTCCAGACCCTCTGTCACCCTCCTGGTTCTCCTCCAGAACCTCCCTCACCCTCCTGGTTCTCCTCCAGAACCTCCCTCACCCTCCTGGTTCTCCTCCAGACCCTCCCTCACCTTTCTGGTTCTCCTCCAGACCCTCCCTCACCCTCCTGGTTCTCCTCAAGACCCTCCCTCACCCTCCTGGTTCTCCTCCAGACCCTCCCTCACCCTCCTGGTTCTCCTCCAGACCCTCCCTCACCCTTCTGGTTCTCCTCCAGAACCTCCCTCACCCTCCTGGTTCTCCTCCAGACCCTCCCTCACCCTCCTGGTTCTCCTCCAGACCCTCCCTCACCCTCCTGGTTCTCCTCCAGACCCTCCCTCACCCTTCTGGTTCTCCTCCAGAACCTCCCTCACCCTCCTGGTTTTCCTCCAGACCCTCCCTCACCCTCCTGGTTCTCCTGCAGGAGCACCGGTACCGTCGGGAGGAAGAAGGTGTTCCGACTCGCCGACGTGGTCCAGCCTTTGTCGGACTCCCAGATCGGGCTTTTGTCGTCCAAAGCGGTGAAGCGGATCCTCCAGTCGGAGAAGGCCATCACGCAGAGCGGGATGTCCCACGTAAGGACCTCTGGGACGGGTGGGCTTCTGGTTGATGTAGTTCTAGGATGGCCAGCTGTAGAATCAGGCCTTCATGGCGCCTCCTTCAGGACGGGTGTCGGTCGCTCTTTGCTGCAGGTCCGGGTGAAGCTCCTCTCCAGGCTGGTGACCCAGTTCGAGGGCGTGATGAAGGAGGATGTCCTGGAGTACGTTCTGGAGGACGTCCGGACCAGGAGCGAGCTGGCCTTCTCCCTGCTCTACCAGGAGTACAACACCTACCTGAGCCAGCTGCCCGCCGGCCTGCTGGACAGCTACGACCACTGCCTCTACACGCTGCTGTCGGGTCTGCAGGAGAAGCCCGAGCAGAGGGACGGGTGAGGACCACACCTCCTCTGCCTCCCCTCTGTCCTTCCTTTGCTCCTTCCTTCCTCAGCCTCCTTGTTTGCTCCTCCCTCCTTCCTTCCCAGTGGGTTTTCTCCTCTGACAGCGGCTGGAGGTGTGGCTAACAGCTGCTAGCGGAGGAGAAGCTCCGGAAGGTTCTGGTCCATATCTGGACGCTGCCCCCTGTGGTCGGGTGGAGGACTGCCTGGGTGAACTCTGACCTCTGTTTCTCTCCCAGACTCTTCACTAAGCTGGTCCTGGAGGCGCCCATCATCACCGAGTCGGCGCTGGACGTGATTCGGCGGTACTGCGAGGACGAGGTAACGGAACCCCGTCTCTTCCATGGTGTCCCCCAGGATGTCCGCTGACCTCTGACCTCTCTCTCAGTCGCGGGTCTATCTGGGGATGACGACGCTGAAGGAGCTCATCGTGAAGAGGCCGTCCAGACAGTTCCAGTACCTCCATGTTCTTCTGGACCTGAGCTCACATGAGAAGGAGAAGGTGAGGCTGCTGGCGGCGCTTCCATTAAACGGACCTGGTCCCGTCTTTGAACCGTCCCGCGTCTGTCCTCCAGGTCCGCAGCACCGCCCTGTCCTTCCTGAAGCGGATGTATGAGAAGGACCACCTGAGGGACTACATTGAGAAGTTTGCCCTGAACTACCTGCAGCTCCTCGTTCACCCAAACCCGCCGTCTCTGCTGTTTGGAGCCGACAAAGACACAGGTTCTGTTCCGTGTCCTCAGACCCGCCGGGCGGCTGCAGGAAGCTGACGTGTGATTGTGTCTGCAGAGGTGGCGGCTCCGTGGACGGAGGACACGGTGAGACAGTGTCTCTTCCTCTACCTGTCCCTGCTCCCTCTGAACCACCGGCTGGTCCACGAGCTGGCGTCCGTCTACACCGAGGCCATCGCAGACATCAAGCGCAGCGTCCTCCGCGCCATCGAGCAGCCCGTGAGTTCTAGAAGATTCCAGCAGGAGGCGCTACCGGTCCGGTTTCTATCCCAGAACCTCCACAGTCCCGCGGGTCCTTAAAAAGTCGTAAAAGGCATTGAATTCCTCAAAATAAATCTAAGGCCTTAATTGGTGTTAAAATGTCTTAAATCAGTCTTTCTTAGGTCTTAATTTTTAAAACATCATAAATAGGATTATTTTTATTACGATTTATTTTTGTAATCTAAATAAAACATTAAAATTTACCTTTTTTTTATTTAAAAAAAAATAACGGCTCGCCATTATTGGTTCCGTCCCGATAGCGGAACCAATAAAGCGTTGTTGCTGCCGGGACATTTGGGAGATGCACCGTTAACTTTCTGTCTGGACAATCTGAGCAAGTGTAAATGTGACGATAATCGTCTCCAGCCGAGAGTTTCCTCCGTGGCTGAAACCAGGGAACAAACATGAGGCTCAGTGGATTTATGCTACAAGTCCTTCAAGCTCAGAACGATGGGATTAAGGCAGCGGAGTCGCATGCGAAGCACGAAACACAAAGCGTCAGAACGGAGTTAGAGAGAAACAGCCGGTATTTCTCAGTTTAGTTCCACCCTTGTCTCTGCAACGCCTCCATTATCACCAAATTAAACATAGAAAACCATACAAAGAAAAATAGCTGCAGAAAGACTTGGCGCTGGTTATGTTGGGGCTTTAAAACTGAAACTAAAACTAAGTTTGTGAATTCAGTTAAATGTTCAAATATTTCTGTCATTTGTGTGTTTTTAGCTTTCTTCCTGTATGGGAAGCTTTTCAACATTTAAAACATTAGTGCAGAGTTTATGTTAGAATAAACCTTTGGGTTAAGTTGATGCAAGCAGGTTTTTCTGGTGTTTCTTGTGAATTTGGTCTTAAATTTTTATTTCAAGCGGCATTAAAAAGTCTTAAAAAAGTCTTGAATTTAACTTGCCTTATGCTGCAGGAAGCCTGTACCAGTCTGGACCCAGTTCCATGATGCTGGGGTCCAGGTGAAGGTTCTGGACCCAGTTCCATGATGCTGGGGTCCAGGTGAAGGTTCTGGACCCAGTTCCATGATGCTGGGGTCCAGGTGAAGGTTCTGGACCCAGTTTTCCATGATGCTGGGGTCCAGGTGAAGGTTCTGGACCCAGTTTTCCATGATGCTGGGGTCCAGGTGAAGGTTCTGGACCCAGTTTTCCATGATGCTGGGGTCCAGGTGAAGGTTCTGGACCCAGTTTTCCATGATGCTGGGGTCCAGGTGAAGGTTCTGGACCCAGTTTTCCATGATGCTGGGGTCCAGGTGAAGGTTCTGGACCCAGTTTTCCATGATGCTGGGGTCCAGGTGAAGGTTCTGGACCCAGTTCCATGATGCTGGGGTCCAGGTGAAGGTTCTGGACCCAGTTCCATGATGCTGGGGTCCAGGTGAAGGTTCTGGACCCAGTTCCATGATGCTGGGGTCCAGGTGAAGGTTCTGGACCCAGTTTTCCATGACCCAAGTATGGAGGCCTTAGTCCTCGACGCGACCGACCCGGTTTGATGTTCCAGCAGAGCCATGATCCGGGTCGGTGTGGTTCTGGTCCGTTATGAGGAAACAGAACCTATTTCCTGTTTGGTTCCTTGTTTTGTTTGACCACCGTCGGTGAAGATGGAGCAGCTAGCAGAGCGAGAGCCTCGGCTGGAGCTCCCCCTGCTGGTTCTGATTGGTTCTGGTGGTGGTCGGGGCGGTCCGGTTCAGGTTCCTTTGGAACGGGACCCGGCTGGTTGATGTGTTCTGGTTCTCTTTGCAGATCCGAGGAATGGGCATGAACTCTCCTGAGCTGCTGCTCCTGGTGGAGAACTGCCCCAAAGGAGCCGAGACTCTGGTGACCCGCTGTCTGCACATTCTGACCGACAAAGGTAGAACCCACCCGACCCGACCCGACCCAGACCCGGCAGCAGAATCACTGGTTCTGACCGGCCTCTGTGTGCTTCCTGTCTGCAGTGCCTCCGTCTCCGGAGCTGGTGGAGCGGGTCAGAGACCTCTACCATAAACGGGTTCCTGACGTGCGTTTCCTGATCCCGGTCATCAACGGGCTGGAGAAGGTCAGGTTCTGTCCGCGGATTTCTGGGTCCAGCTGCTGGTTCTGGTTCTGATGGACTGGTTCTGTTTGTCTCAGAGTGAAGTGATCCAGGCTCTGCCTAAACTCATCAAGCTGAACCCCATCGTGGTGAAGGAGGTCTTCAACAGACTGCTGGGAACTCAGCACAGTAAGGACGCCTCTACACTTCTACTCGCTGTGGTTCTATAGCCCTGATTCATCTCAGCTCATTTTATAGATCCAGATCAACCAGATCATCCAGTCTTTGACTTTACTTGATGAGCAGCTACAGAGATGAGATACTGACTCTATAGCAATCAGTCACTGAGCAGGTAGTCTATGATGCTGAGGCCCACAAACTAGAATCACAGATCTATAAACACTTTCTATGTTAGAAAAGCTAACGTTTAACCAGCTCAACAGGCAGCTCTGCCTGGGAAAGAAAGGGTTAACCAGACGAGCTCCGAGCCAGCTCCCATGTCAGAGGATGAAGAGAGCACATCCAGTTAGTCACAGTCAGAGAAACAGGACTACACTGGAAAACAGGCCAAGCTCCAACATCTAGAAACAAAGGTGTTGATGGCAGCAGCACAGCTGATATTTCTCTCCAGGATGGAGTCACAGCCAAACAGGAACAGACCAGATGAAGCTACTATGAGAAAAAGCAGAGAGAGCAGAACGTTAGAGATTGAACTAACAGATTCTGCAGAGTGGGAGAATAGAGATAGAATGAAGCAGAATGATGAAAAAGGGGTCCCTATGTCCTCCAGCAGTCTAAGCCTATAGCAGCAGAACTATAGAGATAGATCAGGATAACCTGAGCCACTCCAACTAGAAGCTTTTTTAAAAAAGGAAAGTTTTAGGCCTAGCCTTAAAAGTAGACAGGGTGTCTGCCTCACGGACTAAAACTGGTAGTTGGTTCCACAGGAGAGGAGCCTGAGAACTAAAAGATCTGCCTCCCATTCAACTTTTAGAAGTTCTAGGAACCACTAGTAAACCTGCAGATTGAGAGCGAAGTGCTCTGTTAGGAACATAAGGAACAATCAGATCTCTGATATAAGATGGAGCTTGGCCATTTAAGGCTTTATATGTGAGAAGGAGGATTTTAAATTCTATTCTGGATTTAACAGGAAGCCAATGAAGAGAAGCCAGGATAGGAGAGATATGATCTCTCTTTTTCATTTCCATCAGAACTCTGGCTGCAGCATTTTGGATCAGCTGAAGGCTTTTAACTACAGTTTGTGGACTTCCTGATAGTAAAGAATTACAATAGTCCAGCCTTGAAGTAACAAATGCATGGACTAGTTTCTCAGCATCACCCCTGGACAGGAGATTGCTCATTTCTGCAATGTTCCTCAGATGAAAGGAGGAAATTTCTACGTTTTTAGTTCAAATATTCAGATGTAAACCAGCTCAGTCCTTTTTCCTCCACTTCCTCCAAAATGTTGAAGCTTTTCTAAACCAATAATATTTAGATTGGTGCCAGTGATCTTAGTTTTAATCAGATCAATCTTCAATCAATCAATAAAATCAGCCACTAGGGGGAGCCTGTGCTGCCCCACCCCCCCACTAAAGTCCTCTGCTCCTTGATGGATTCTCCACAGGTGAGGGAAGCTCCTCGGTTTCTCCTCTGACTCCAGGAGACCTGCTCATTGCTCTGCACAACATCGACTCCAACAAGTGTGACATGAAGTCCATCATCAAAGGTCAGTGTTCCTCCAGTGGGCGGCGTCGCTGAGCCCAACTGGACTTCACTGGTCCCAGCTAAGAACCGACCCCTGAGATCGGTCTGGGTTCTGATCCTGCTCCGAACCACGGAGCAGGATCCAGCTGGAGAGGGAATATAGAGTTTTTAGAGGTTAGAACCGAACTCTGACTGAGGAGAAGAAGGGAACCTAGAAGCTGCAGTTTGAAGCGTCACCACTAGATGCCAGCGTTTCTCAGTAACTCAGCTGTAGATCTCAGCCAGATGTTTCCTTCTGCTTTCAGCCACCAACCTGTGCTTTGCTGAGAAGAACGTCTACACCTCGGAGGTTCTGGCCGTGGTGATGCAGCAGCTGATGGAGCACAGTCCGCTCCCCATGCTGCTCATGCGCACCGTCATCCAGTCCCTCACCATGTACCCCCGCCTGGGCGGCTTCGTCATGAACATCCTGTCCCGCCTCATCGTCAAGCAGGTCTGCATCGTCTTTTCAGGCACTAGTCCTTCTCCAGACATCCCGCCGGTCGTCCTCAGGGCGTCCTGGGCGTCGTCCTCAGGGCGTCCCGCAGCTCGTCCTCCGGGCGTCCCGCAGCTTGTCCCGCAGGTCGTCCTAAGCGTGTCCTCCTGTCCTACAGGTGTGGAAGTATCCCAAAGTGTGGGAGGGCTTCGTGAAGTGCTGCCAGAGGACCAAGCCTCAGTCCTACAGCGTGTTGCTGCAGCTGCCGCCGCCGCAGCTGAGCGCCGTCTTCGAGCGTTGCCCCGAGATGAGGACGCCGCTCCTGCAGCACGTCCTGTCCTTCACGCCGCATCAGGTGAGACTCGGACCTGACCGATGCCCCCGCCTGGCTCTGTTCCTGGTCCTGACCATCCTGTTGTCTCTAACAGCAAGCTCACATCCCGACCTCCATCATGGCGGTTCTGGAAGCCCATAAGAAACCAGAACCCAAGGCGGCGGAGGCCGTCCTGGGGCAGGAGGTGAGTGGTTCTGTCCGACCCGCTCTGATAAGCAGCCGGAGGTTTCTGCTCTTCGCTCATCTCTTCTAATGTTCCAGTCGGAACCGGCTCCAAATCCAGAAACTCCTGTCATGGAGCCCGGCGAGCCGGATCCTCGCCATCAGCAGGAAGCGGTTCTTCTAAAGGAGGAAGAGGAACCCATGGAGCAGGAAGAGGCGGAGCCAACGAGCCTGGATGGAACTCTGGACTCTGTTTCCCAGGTAGGTTTTGCAGATTGTCCAGAAAACGGACCTTCTACAAACTGACTGTAGGACCCGACCCGAGGTCAGCCTTCAGGCCTGAGGTCCGACCTCAGAGACCAGAAGCTGAGATCTCTACGGTCCGAGCTGGAAGTTCTGTTTGGCCCGTCTGTAGAACCGAGACGGTTCTGCTGAGGTTCAGCTTTGGTTGATCTGGATCTGAGGTTTGGGGAGTTTTTAGTCCTGATCAGAACTGATCGGCGTCTCCGGGTCAATTAATCAATCAGTGAATCAATCATCCAATCGCCGTTTACTCCGCCCAGATCAGGCTGGACCAATCACAGTACAGGGGGCGGGACTTTAAGCTGCAGCTCCAGAATTACCCATAATGCAGCAGTGCTTGTGTGCTAGCATAACCAGAACCACCCTCTGATCTTTACGCTAAAACCAGCAGAAATCGTTGGACTGACTTAAAAAAAAAAACTTTAAGCATCGCTGAGATTTTCCATCTGAATTACCTGATTGGTTCTACCTTGATGATGTCAGAGCTGTAAGCCCCGCCTCTGAAATGGAGCTGCTGCAGCAGCTGTTTAGCAGACGGAAACGCCGCCAGGCTGATGATGATGATGATGGTGGTTTAGCTTCTGTGTGAGACGGGGTGATGAAGAGAAGCCCGAATGATGTGGATCAGGGAGAACCCGCCTCTGGTGGGACCAGAACCCGCCTCTGGTCAGACCAGAACCCGCCTAGGTTCTGGTCCCACCGTCCTGTGAGACCAGAACTAGAGGGTCCGGTTTCTTTCCACTCTGTTTTCTTCTCTGCAGGACGATCTGACCAAGGATGTGGAGGAACCCACACCGGCTCCAGAACCAGCTGAGGAACCCATGGAGGAGCCTCAGCCAGAACCGTTGGATCAGCCGGAGTCTCCCAGAGATCCAGAACCCATCGAGGCTGCGCCTGGAGCTGGAAGTGGGTCGGAGGAAGTGGACTAAACGGGAAACAAACGAAGGGAAAAGTTCTGTTCAAACATCTGGAAAAGCAGCTCATCAGAACTTCAGTCATCTGTCTGATCACAGGTCCAACATGAGCGGTTCTGATATCTTTGACTCAGAATCCATCATCAACCGGCGGCTCTGATGCCGGAGCAGCAGAACCATCTCAGCCAGGGTTCTCCAACCGGGTCCATTTGATGGATTATCAGCGTTTAAACTGACAGGATCTCCATCTTTAAGCAGAAAAATGTTCTTTTTATTCTTTGTTTGAAAACAAATAAAATGTTGGTTCATTAAAGATGGAGTCGTTCTTCAGAGGTTCTGAAGGGTTCTGCTGCAGAACCTGCTGGTCCTGCATTGAATGCTGGGAAGCCTCTTCCCAGAGAACAGTCCATGGTGGGGGGGTGGGGGGTCATTGATGATGTCACGGGCTCGGGACACGCAGCGCTGACAACCTCTACAACCTGAGCTGTTGATGAGCAGTGGAGCGTGGTTAG